>NW_027043002.1:2500-201155 GCF_036013475.1 Columba livia | reverse complement strand
TGGGCCTGGCAAAAACTGACAGGGTCTGACAGGGCCTGAATAAGGCCGAGAAAACCCAAAAAGCTGGACAGGGCCTGACAGCCACTGACAGAGCCTGACAGAACCTGATAGTGCCCGACAGGTCTCGACAGATTTCGATAGGTCCTTACATGGACTGACAGGGCCGAACAGAGCCCAAAAGAGTCCAACAAGGCCCAAGAAGGCCTGACAGAGCACGACAGGGCCTGACAGGACCCAACAGAACCAGACAGGGCTAGACAAGGCTCAAAAGAGCCTGACAAAGCCTGGTACGGCTTGACAGAGACTGAAAGGGCCTGACAGGACCTGAAAGAGCCCGACAGAGCCCAACACAGCCCACCACAGCCCAACAAAGCCCGAAAGCGCCCGACAGAATCTGACAGAGCACAATAGAGCCCGAAAGTGCCTGACAAAAACCGACAGGACTCAACAGTGTCCGACAGAGCCCGACAGGGCCCGCCATTGCCCAACAAAGCCTGAAAAGGCCCAACAGACACTGACAGAGCCTGAAAGAGCCTGACAGGGCCTGACAGAAGCTGAAAGGGTTTGACAGGGCTCAACAGGGCTCGGCAAAGCCCAACAAGGCCCAACAGAGACCAACAGAGCTCGACAGAGCCAGACGGAGCTGTACAGGGCCTTACAAGGCCCGAGAGAGCCCAACAGAGCCAGACAGGGCTGGCCAGAGCCCAGCAAAGCCTGACGAGGCCCGACAAAGCCTGACAGCACTTGACAGAAACTGACAGAGCTGACAGAGCTCAACAGAGTCCAACACAGACCAGCAAAGCCTGACAGAGCCCAACAAAGCCCAACAGCACAGACACTGACAGAGCTGACAGGGCTCAACAGAGCCCGACAAGGCCCGACAGAGACCGACAGAGCTTGACAGTCCAACAGGACCTGACAGAACCTGATAGAGCCTGACGGGACCTGACAGGGCTTGATAGAGTCCAATAGTGCTTGACAGGGCCTGACAGGGACCAACAGAGACCAACAGAGAATGACAGGGCTTGACAGAGTTTGACAGAGCGCGGCAGCGCGCGACAGCACCTGACATGGCCCAACAGAACTTGATAGGGCTCGACAGAGCCCAACAGGGCCTGACAGGGCCCGACAGAGCCCAGCAGAACCCAAAAGGGCCTGACAAGGCTCAACAGAGCCCTACAGACACTGACAGAACCCGAAAGGGTCCAACAGGGCTCAACAGAGCCTGACAGAGACCGGCAGGGCTCGACAAAGTCTGACAGGGCCCAAAAGGGCTCGACAAAGATTGACAGGGCCAGATAGAGCCCAAGAGGGCCTGACAGGACCAGATAATGTCCGACGAGGCCTGACAGGGCCTTACAGAGCACAACAGCCACTGACAAAACCTGAAAGGACCCGACAGGGTTTGACAGAGCTTGACAGAGCCCAACAAAGCCTGACAGGGCTAGATAGAGTCCGACAGGGCTTGACAGGGCCCGATAGGGCCCAAGAGAGACTGACAGAGCCCGAAAGGGCCCAACAGGGCCTGACAAACCTGACAGCACTTGAGAGAGAGTAAGAGAGCCCAACAAAGCTTGACAGAGTCTAACAGAGCCCAACAAAAACCAGCAGAGCCTGACAGATCCCAACAGGGCCCAACAGAGACCAAGAAAGGCCGACAGGCCCTGACAGATATTGAAAGAGCACGACAGGGCCCAACAGGACCCGACAGAACCTGATAGGGCCCGAGAGGGCTCAACAGAGCCATACAAAGCCTGACAGGACCCGGTAGAACCCGACAAGGCCTGACAGGGCTCAACAGAGCCCGACAGTGCCTGACAGAGCCTGACAGGGCCAGACATAGCCTGACAGGGCTCGACAGGGCTCGACAGAGCCTGACAGGGCTTGACAAAGACTGACAGGGTCCGATAGAGTCCAGCAGGGCCTGACAGGACCCGATAACGTCCGATGAGGCCTGACAGGACCCGACAGAGCACAACAGACACTGACAGAACCTGAAAGGGCCCGACAGGGCTGGACAGGGCTCGAAAGATCTTGACAGAGCCCGACAAAGCCTGACAGGGCTAGATAGAGTCAACAGGGCCCGACAGAGCCCAACAGAGCCCAACAGGGCCCAACAGGGCCTGACAAACCTGAAAGCGCTTGACAGAGTCTGACAGAGCCCGACAAAAACCAAGAGAGCCTGACAGGTCTCAAGAGAGCCTGACAGGTCTCAACAGAGCCCGACAGATCCCGACAGGGCCCAACAGAGACCGAGAAAGCCCGACAGGCCTTGACAGAGACTGAAAGACCGCAACAGGGCCCAACAGGACCTGGCAGAACCTGATAGGGCCCAAGAGGGCTCAACAGAGCCATACAAAGCCTGACAGGACCCGACAGAGACTGAAAGAGCACGACAGGACCCAACAGGACCCGACAGAACCTGATAGGGCCCGAGAGGGCTCAACAGAGCCATATAAAGCCTGACAGGACCCGGTAGAACCTGACAAGGCCTGACAGGGCCCGACAGAGACCGACAGAGCACGACAGGGCCCAAGAGAGCAGGACAGGGATCAACAAAACCCGACAGGGCCCGACAGAGACTTATAAGTCCTGACACGGACCGAAAGGGTCCGACAGAGTGCAACAGAGTCCGACAGGCCCCGACAAAGCCGGACAGAGTATGACAGGGCTCTACATGGCTCAAAAGAGCCCAAAAGACACTGACAAAGCCTGACAGGTCCCGACAGAGTCTGACAGAGCCTGACAGGGCTCGACAAAGCCTAACGGCACTTGAATGAGAATGGCAGAGCCCAACAGGGCCTGACAGAGCCTGACAAAGCCTGACTGGGCCTGACAGAGCTTGACAGAGTCTGACAGGGCCTGGCAAAAACTGACAGGGCCTGACAGGTCTCGACAGAGCCTGACAGAGGCCAAGAGAACCCGAAAAAGCTGGACAGGACCCAAAAGACACTGACAGAGCCTAACAGAAACTGACAGAGTTCGATAGGTCCTGACATGGACCGACAGGGCCGAACAGAGTCCAAAAGAGTCTGACAAGGTCTGACAGAGTCCAACAGAGAATGACAGGGCCTGACAGGACCCGATAGAATCTGACAGGACCTGACAGGGCCAACAGGGACTGACAGAGCCCAAGAGGGCCTGATAAGGCCCGAAAAAGCCTGAGAGTGCTTGTCAGAGACTGAGAGAGCCCAAAAGAGCTTGACAGAGTCTGACAGAGCCCAAGAAAAAATGACAGTCTGAAAGGTCTTTACAGAACCCGACAGAGCCCAACAGCACCCAACAGAGACTGAGAAAGCCTGACAGGCCCTGACAGAGACTGACAGAGCATGATAGGGCCCAACAGGACCCTACAGAACCTGATAGGGCCTGACAGGGCTCAAGAGAGCCGGACAAAGCCTGACAGGACCTGATAGAATCCAACAAGGTCTAACAGGGCTTGTCAGCCCCTCTAACTTATTGCCAGCATCCCAGAGTGCTGACGACCATGGTCGCCTCCAGGAGGAGAGCTTGTCTCAAACAGACTGTGGCTACGCAGACTGAGGAGGTTCTGTCCCGAACGGTGGCTGTTCAGGTCTCCGGCTGCAGGGAGTGCCAGAGCCTGCTGCTGCCGGGGGAGAGAGGCCAGCTCTCCACCTGTGTGAGGTGTGAGCAGGTGCAAGATCTGCTTGACATGGTTGTGAAACTTAAGGAGGAGGTTGAGAGATTGAGGACCATCAGGGAGTGCGAAAGGGAGATCGACTGGTGGAGTAACACCCTGACGTGCCAGTCGGAAAGATCCCAGGGAGGTACCCCCCAAAAGGAGATGGACCTCCTGCCCTCTCGGACAGAGGCGGAAGTCCTGAGACGGCCCCGCCCTTGTTGCTGTCGGGCAGAGGTAGGGGACCTAAAAGACGACGAGGGTTGAAAGTGTATTCCGGTTCGGCGTCACGGGCAGCCCCCCTCCCTGCCTGCTTTGTCTCCCCAGGTGCCCCTCCGTAATAGGTTTGAGGCCCTGGATCTTGAAGAAGAGGTAGGTGAGGAGGTGGTGCCAAGCCTGCCTACAAGATCACAGAGGAAGAGGCGGTTGACTTCACAACTTAAGACTGCCTCTGAGAAGAAAGAAAGAAGGGTGACTGTAATAGGAAATTCCCTTCTGAAAGGAACAAAGGGCCCAATATGCAGGGTTGACCCTCACCTTAGGGAAGTTTGTAGTCTACCTGGAGCCCAGATCAAGGATATTGCTAGAGAGCTCCCCAAACTGGTGCACCCGACAGACTACTACCCGCTGCTGGTCTTCCAGACAGATGGGGAGGAAGCTGCTTCCCGTAGTCTGAGGGGAATGAAGAACGATTTCAAGGACTTGGGAAGGATGGTGAAAGACTCAGGGGCTCAAGTGATCTTCTCTTCAATCCTTCCATCTTCAAGGGACGATGTGGGATGGAATAGGAAAATTCAGTCTCTTAATGGTTGGCTCCAAGACTGGTGCTACAGACAGGGCTTTGGATTTTTTGATAATGGTTGGTTTTATAAGACACCAGTCCGGACAGTGTCACGCGGGAAAGGTTTATCTCGCAGGGGCAAAAGGATGCTGGGGCAGGAATTAGCTGGGCTCATTTGGAGAGCTTTAAACTAGGCTCGAAGGGGGATGGGGTTGTAGCTGGGCTTGTCCCAGTGGGGCAGCATTCTAAGACTGATGAGGACCGGGTGGCCTCCTATGGCCCTAGGGAGAAATTGGTGTGCTCAGTTCACTCCCTGAAATGCCTGTACACCAATGCGCGCAGCATGGGGAATAAGCAGGAGGAGTTAGAATCCTATGTTCCGTCGGGAGATTATGATCTGGTGGCAATTACGGAAACATGGTGGGACAGTTCACATGACTGGAACGTGGTCATGGATGGCTATGCCCTTTTCAGGAAAGACAGGCCAGCCAGGCGTGGTGGTGGAGTTGCTCTCTATGTGAGAGAGCAACTACAATGTACTAAATTCTGCCCAGGAGTGGATGACAAGCGAGTTGAGAGTGTATGGGTCAGGATCAAGGGACAGGCTGGCAGGGGTGACACTGTTGTGGGCGTCTGTTACAGGCCACCAGATCAGGCTGAGGAAGTTGATGAGGCCTTCTATGGGCAGTTGAGAGTGGCCTCACAGTCACAGGCCCTGGTTGTTGTGGGGGATTTTAGCTTTCCTGATGTTTGCTGGAAGGACCATTCAGCCAGCCAGCCACAGTCCAGGAGGTTCCTCCAGTGCATTGATGATAACTTCCTCATGCAGATGGTGGAGGAGCCGACTAGGAGAGGTGCACTGCTGGATCTCATCCTCACTAACAAGGAGGGTCTGGTCAAAGCAGTAAAGGTTGAGGGCTGCCTGGGTTGCAGTGACCACGAGATGGTGGAGTTCAGCATCTTGGGTGGCAGGAACAGAATAGCAAGTAGAATTGCAACCCTGGACTTTAGCAGGGCTAACTTTGGCCTTTTCAAGTAATTGCTGGGGGAAATCCCATGGACAAGACTGCTTGAAGGAAAAGGGGCCCAAGATAGCTGGATTGCATTCAGAGATTGCTTCTTCCACGCTCAGGATCAGAGCATCCCCACACAAAGGAAGTCGAGGAAGGGAGCCAGGAGGCCTGCGTGGTTGAATAGGGATCTGTTGGGTATGCTCAAGCAGAAGAGGAGAGTTTACAGGTCATGGAAGCAGGGGCTGGCCACTTGGGAAGAATATAAGGCTGCTGTTAGAGGATGTAGGAAGGCAGCTAGGATAACCAAGGCCTCCTTAGAATTACAGCTGGCAACAGGGGTCAAGGACAGCAAAAAGAACTTTTTCAAATACATAGCAGATAAAACTAATACCAGAGGCAATGTAGGCCCACTGATGAACGAGGTGGGTGCCCTGGTGGCAAAAGATACAGAGAAGGCAGAATTACTGAATGCCTTCTTTGTCTCTGTCTACTCTGCCGGAGGCTGTCCTGGAGAGCCCTGTACCCCTGAGACCCCGGATGAAGCCAGGTCAGTGGAGGAGTTTGCTTTAGTCAATGAGGACTGGGTTAGGGAGCAATTAAATAGTCTGGACATCCATAAATCCATGGGTCCAGATGGGATGCATCCGCGGGTGCTGAGGGAGCTGGCTGAAGTCATTGCTGGACCGCTCTCCATCATCTTTGCCAAGTCTTGGGAAACGGGGGAGGTGCCCGAGGATTGGAGGAAAGCAAATGTCACTCCAGTCTTCAAAAAGGGCAAGAAGGAGGACCCGGGTAATTATAGACCGGTCAGCCTTACCTCTGTCCCTGGGAAAGTAATGGAACAGCTTGTCCTTGGTGCCATCTCAAGGCATATCAAGGATAAGAGGGTTATTAGGGGCAGTCAGCATGGCTTTACCAAGGGTAAGTCGTGCTTGACCAACCTCATAGCCTTTTATGAGAATGTAACAAGGTGGATGGATGATGGCAGAGCGGTGGATGTGGTCTACCTTGACTTCAGTAAAGCCTTTGACACAGTCTCCCACAGCATCCTCACAGCTAAGTTGAGGAGGTGTGGTGTAGACAATAGAGTAGTGAGGTGGGTTGCAAACTGGCTTAAGGAGAGAAGCCAGAGAGTGGTAGTCAATGGTGCAGAGTCTAGTTGGAGGCCAGTATCTAGTGGAGTGCCTCAGGGGTCAGTGCTGGGGCCAATATTATTCAATATATTCATTAACGATTTAGACGAGGGAATAGAGTGTACTATCAGCAAGTTTGCTGATGACACTAAGCTGGGAGGAGTGGCTGACACACCAGAAGGCTGTGCTGCCATCCAGCAGGACCTGGACAGGCTGGAGAGTTGGGCGGGGAATAACCTGATGAAATTTAACAAGGGAAAGTGTAGAGTCCTGCATCTGGGCAGGAACAACCCCAGGTTCCAGTATAGGTTGGGAAATTACATATTAGAGAGCAGTGTAGGGGAAAGGGACCTGGGGGTCCTGGTGGACAGCAGGATGACCATGAGCCAGCACTGTGCCCTTGTGGCCGGGAAGGCCAATGGCATCCTGGGGTGTATTAGAAGGGGGGTGGCTAGTAGATCGAGAGAGGTCCTCCTTCCCCTCTATTCCGCCCTGGTGAGACCACATCTGGAATATTGTGTCCAGTTCTGGGCCCCTCAGTTCAAGAAGGACAGGGAACTGCTGGAGAGGGTCCAGCGTAGGGCAACTAAGATGATTAAGGGAGTGGAGCACCTCCCTTATGAAGAAAGGCTGAGGGAGATGGGTCTCTTTAGTTTGGAGAAGAGGAGACTAAGGGGGGACCTCATTA
Source organism: Columba livia (assembly GCF_036013475.1). Lineage (NCBI taxonomy): Eukaryota > Metazoa > Chordata > Aves > Columbiformes > Columbidae > Columba > Columba livia. The sequence continues at coordinate 193,900 of NW_027043002.1, read as the reverse complement.
ATGTTTATAAATATATAAAGGGTGAGTGCCATGAGGATGGAGCCAGGCTCTTCTCGGTGGCAAACAATGATAGGACAAGGGGTAATGGGATCAAGCTGGAACACAAGAGGTTCCGCTTAAATTTGAGAAAAAACTTCTTCTCAGTAAGGGTGACAGAGCACTGGAACAGGCTGCCCAGGGGGGTTGTGGAGTCTCCTTCCCTGGAGACATTCAAAACCCGCCTGGACATGTTCCTGTGCGACCTCACCTAGGTGTTCCTGCTCCAGCAGGGGGATTGGACTAGATGATCTTTTGAGGTCCCTTCCAATCCCAAACATACTGTGATACTGTGATACTGTGAACCCACATCATGATTGCCTATCCTTGCTTAGCTTTGTGTAACATCTTGTATGAGAAACAGGAGCTCACTGACAACTTCACAGGCCTTGCAAAGAGAAAAAAAACCTTGGGTGCATCCTTGGTGCATCCTTGGGTGAACTAGATAACAGAAACTTGGGCACAGGACAGGAGATACACCAGTTATAACCAACTCAGCAGTCTGAGTCCCAGCCAACTCATCACACCAGACCAAAGGTAACAGTGTACAGTGAAGGAGACCCCAGTTCACGATCATTGCACAGGTGCGATCAGGAGGGGCTGGAGGTGGAAACTATGGAAATGATTTCCCGGAAGTCATCATAATAAGGACCGCCTTCTCGAGGACAGGTTATGAATATATACAGGTGTTCCTAAATCTTTAATGAATATGGAACACTTTACAGCATTTAACCAAGCTCACAGCTACAGGAAATTTGCACACGTCTTAGATAAAATTATTTCCCCATGTGTCCAGGTCTGTAAATACATACCTTCTTTACAATCTCAAGGGTTGTAAGGTCATTTCCGTGCCTCACCGCCATTGCCCAACAAAGCCCGAAAAGGCCCGACAGACACTGACAGAGCCTGAAAGAGCCTGACAGGGCCTGACAGGGCCCTACAGGGTTTTACATTGCTGGAAAGGGCCCGACAGAGCTTGACAGGGCCCGACAAAGGCGGACAGGGCCCTACAGAGCCCGAGAAAGCCAGACAGGGCCTGACAGACTGACAGAGCACGACAGGGCCTGACAGAACCAGACAGGGCCCGACAAGGCTCGACAGAGACCAACAGAGCCTGTCAAAGTCTGACAGGGCCTGATAGAGTCCGACTAGGCCTGACAGGGCCTGACAAAACGTGACAGTGGTTGACAGAGCCTGACAAAACCTGACAGAGCCCAACAGAGACTGACAGAGCATGGCAGGGTTTGACAGGGCCTAAGAGAGCCCAAAAGCGCCCGACAGGGCCCAACAAAACTGACAGGGCCTGGTAGAGTCTGACAGAGCCCGACAAAACCCAACAGTGCCCAATCGAGCCTGACAGAGCCTGACAGAGCCTGACAAAGCCTGAAACAGCTCAACAGAGACCCATCATAGCCTGAAAAAGCCAGACAGGGCCCGACAGAGACTGACAGAGAGCGACAGGGCCTGTGACAGGGCCTAACAGAAGCAGACAGGGCCCAACAAGGCTTGACAGAGCCCAACAGAGCCCTACAGCTACTAACAAAACCCGAAAAGCCCCGACAGGGCCCAACAGAGCCTGACAGGGCCCGATAGAATCCGACAGGGCCCAACAGAGCTTGACAGAGTCTGACAGGGACCGACAAAAACTGACAGGGCCTGACAGGTCTTGACAGAGACTGACAGGGCCCGACAGAGACTGACAGAGCATGACAGGGCCCTAACAGGACCCGACAGAACCTGATAGGGCCTGACAGGGCTTGACAGAGCCTGACAAAGCCTGACAGGACCCACTAGAGCCCAACGAGGCCTGACAGGGCCTGACAGAGACCGACAGAACTTGACAGAGCCTAAAACGGCCTGATAGGGCCCAACAGAGCCCAACGGGTCCCAACAGAGCCTGACAGAGCATGACAGGGCCCAACAGAGTAGGACAGGGACCGACAAAAAATGACAGAGCCCAACAGAGCCCGACAAAACCTGACAGTGCCCAACCGAGCCCGACAGAGCCTGACAAAGCCTGAAACAGCTCAACAGAGACCTGTCATAACCTGAAAAAGCCGGACAGGGCCTGATAGACACTGTCAGAGCCCGACAGAACCCGATAGGGCCCGACAGGGCCCGAGAGAGACTGACAGAGCACAACAGGGCCTGACAGGGCCCAACACAGCCCGACAGAACCCGAAAAGGCCCAACAAATCTCAACAGAGCCTGACAGATAGTAACAGAACCCAAAAAGGCCCAACAGGGCCCAACAGAGCCTGACAGGGCCCGGTAGAGTCCGACAGGGCCCGGTAGAGTCCGACAGGGCCCGACAGAGCTTGACAGAGTCTGACAGGGCCCGACAAAAAACAACAAGGCCTGACAGGTCTCAACAGAGCCTGACAGGTCTCAACAAAGCCTGAAAGGGCCTGACAGAGACTGACAGAACGCGATAGGGCCTAACAAAACCCGACAACACCAAACAGAACCCGACAGAGCCCGACAGGGTGCGACAAAACCCGAGAGGGCGTGACATGGACTCATATGTCGCGGTTGAGACGGACAAACGACATGGACCAAGTTCTTTCAAGATGAAAGTAATGGATGCCATTTATTGCTACAAGTGCATTTTTATACAATTCTACCAGTTCATGTGTCTTTTCACTATTGGTTACAAGTTACAGCACTAACATCTCAGTGGTTAATTTTTCTATCATCCATGTTATTCTTCTGTCCCCTTCTCTCTCACGGGTACATCTCTCCTCTCTCCGGATACTCCTTTACTCCCATCCTTCTCAAGGGTAAATCTTAATATCTCAAGTCTGATGTCTACTCTCATATTTTCTGTCAAGGATTCCACAGACCCGCTGCAGTTTCCCACAATTCCCCCCTTTTTTATTTGTGATAAAAATGCTGCCCTCATTGTCCACTGCAGGGCCCTTTGCAGCAGAGAAATCATGCATGGCAACATTAGTAACACAACCACAACAATCATCAAAATGATCAGTCCTGTTTTCACTACTGATAACAACCATCCTAAAAACCCTCAACCACTAAGCAATTTATTTAACAAATCCCATCAAAATCTTCACACCCATGTCCTTGAGCTAATAACAAAAAATCTATCGCGGCCCTAATCTGCCATGTGGCATGTCTTACAGAATCTACAGCTAGAAAAAGTCCACTTAAAGCCTTTTAAGTTCTGTTAGTTTGCTTAACTAGTCAGCATCCTAATTTTCTAAAATATTTAAAGCTTTTAGCTGTGCCAACACCAGATACAAGAGATCCTAAAACCCTTAACCTTGATCCCCAAAAATCTACATTATCATCACATTTTGACTCATATACACGCAAAAAGTGTTTTTCTCATCTTGCTCTTCTGTGATCTATTATCTATTATACATTGGGCGTTAAGAGAGTTAATAGTCCCAAAATACACAGTCCTTCAACAGTATTAGAAGGAATTCCTGGTCAGGCTCTGTCAGGGATTGGCTCAAGGAGCACAGACATGAGTCCACCAAGCAACTGTACGAGCAGAGCCCATTTTAGTTGACATAAGTAGGCCTTAGTTAGCTTGTCTGTTAGGCCGTAGGAAAGGGGGGAACGGAAAAGTACTGACTAAGGCAGGGTCAGGATATTTTTGAAGAGATAAGAGTCAGAAGAATGCGGGATGCGCATAGCTAGCTAAACCCAAGTAGGTGGAGTAAGTAAATGTGCTTAGCCTATTAGATAGAGACAAGTATGCATAATTATGGTATTTGGTATAAATGCACGCTATCTCGGGCAATAAAGCTGAAGTATGCTTTATCACTCATATTGAGTCGGCTGCATTTCTTCCTCCATCCGCTCGGGTCTGGAACTCTGATGGGATTTCTCTCTGCAAGGCTCTATCTCCACAGATCAAGAATACACCATACAGGAGGTTTTGGGGTTGCTGTTCCCACATTATCAATGACATCCCTTGGATTCTTCTGCGAGGCACTGAACCAACAAGTTTCATTTCTATAGTCACCAAGGGTAGCATTAACATTTTGCAGTTTTATCCGTTCATGCTTTAGCATATTGTCCTGGCACTTTTCACAAACCAGCTGGATACAAGCATCCATGGGCACAGATGCCAGCAATTCCAGTTCCTGTGGTTCAATGTCTATTTCCAGGAGACAGTTAATCCAAAGTGCCATGTTAGTATTATAACAGTTTGATGCAATGCCTTTGCATCGACCACTATTTTGAAACAATTGTGTGATGCTGCTGTAGTCATGAAGGGGGATGCCAACCAAGCATGTGTAGAACGGGTTTTCCGGAGATGCCATAGCTAGGCATATGGAGTCCTGGTCAGTCATGTTGGCTAAAGTACTCCACATGTTATTCTTTGTCTGTGCAGGCATCCAAAACACATCAGCTGCAACAATCATTGTCAGGAAGATAACACAGGTTTCACGTTTCGTGCCAGCAACCATTGCAGCCCTTGATCTGTAAAGACACAAGCATAACCTCTCCCCCAGGTTATCAATTGATGTGGCCTTTTCCATTGACCATTAAGTAGTGATTTGGCCATGACTAATGTAGGTTCTTTTTGATTTAGCATGGTTTTGGGTCACACTTGCAAAGTATTTCATCACATACAATGCTTTTGACAATTGGTTTTGTGGTGTTTTCCCTACTTCTCCCCCCTTTTTGTTTTAAAAAAGAACAAAACCAAAACAAAAAACACAGTTCAGAAGCAGATTCGTGCATTGGACCTTGACTATGTATTCAGAATCACAAATCAAATTTAGAGGTTCCTCCTTAAAAAGCTCTAAGTAATGTAAAGCTGTGCTAATTGGGTTGAACCTTCAATTATTTTTACAGAATGATGCCAATTGTTATCTTCACACCAAACCACTACAGCTTTATGAGACTTCCCAGAACCACCGACAAAAAATTTGCAAGTATGTAGAATCAGACCAAATACAAGTATGGCCTATGACCTGATGTGAAAGACTTGCAGGTTCTGCAGCAATTTACATTTTACATTTATGCATGCCAAAAGCTGTGCTGTTAAGAAAACCAGCTAGTGCAATTGACAAAGACATAGATTACAAATAAAATAAAAAAATCAGAATTAAATTTCACAAATGGTACATATATGACAAAAGGATCATGGCCTACTGAAACTTAAATTCATTTCCTGCTTTTCTTGATCAGAGTAACAAGCAGTATATCAGTCTGTTAGCAATCTCATCATACTGTCCCACAATAGCCACAGGTTGTTTCTATGTTGTAGCTATAAACAGACATATCTGCAAGTCCAATCGAATGCAGTCAGCCTGTAAAGTTGTCATAAATTTATTCCTCAAAGTTTCCAACTCCATTTTGGCTGTCATATTTATTGCATATTGTTTTCCCTTACCAGATCGAAGTCCTTTTTCAGATCAATCAGTATAGTATTTGCTTTATCGAAACATTGGCTGTTAATACTAGTGGAAATACAGCATTTGAAATTTCCTTGGAGATTTCTCACTTGCAGCAAGCAGATCTGCACCATCCAAGCAGCTTCTTGTAGGCTATGCAACTAAACAGAATTCTCAGAAAATGTTACTTGAGCTTACAATTTACCTAACAAATCTTAACCTAAGAGAGGTATAGGAGTTTCTAACAACTATAAGAATTCATGTATTAAAACTTTGTTCCAAATTTTACATTCTATTGGTCTCAAAAAATGGCCTTTCTTTCGTTCTCTCTCATGACCTCGAAAACTAGCATGGTGAATTTACTAAGAAGTCACTTACAACTAATTACCACAGAATAAGTCTGTTAACAAATTTTTGGTTTAATTTTCCAGTTTCATTAGAACTATGGATCCACTGGTGATGCCTTTAAATTTCACCCTCGAACTGCTCCATTCAGTATTACATCGCTGCAATGGGGGGGAGAGAGAACCCCCCCTTTCACTGCTTTAAAAGCAGACAGCCAGGTTTTTCCAGTTTCTTTCTCTTCCTGCTGCAGTTTTAGATATAACCAAGGTCACGCAGCTGGCATAATAGCTGGTACGAAGTAGGAGGCTCTGGGAAAATTCTCAGTTACAATGAGCTGCACATAGGCCTGGGATATTTTGCTATTTTGTTTTCCCATTTCATTCCAACCACACTTTATATGCAATTTCAAGTAGCTCAGAAATAGTTACATTCCTTAGCTCCATTTACCTTTTACAATTTAGAGATGTCAAAAAACAGTATAAACCAGTATAACAAACATAAATCCATTAGTCTATTTTCCTAAATCCAAATCAGTTAATATTCTAGCAATTTTTAAATATAACCTCTTCCAAATTCACATCTATCATAGCATTTTAACAATTTAAATGCTTTTCTAACAATATAAGCAATCATTCTAATGTGTAAGGATGCATCCTAAGGGGGAGCAAGGTGGAATTTTAGCAGTGGAACCGGTTCACATTTTGTAATTATCTCCCCAAACAAGATTCTTTTTGTACCAAATATGAATATGCAATCTAAAATACTGAGCTCAGATGTGAAAACCATATACCACGTTCAAATAAGCAGATGGATCACAGTTACACCAATTAAAGACAATATCTCAGTTTTTTGCATTGCACCTTTGGGCTTCCTACTACTCAGCCAGGTGGAGGTACCTCTGGGTCTCCCTGACAAAAAAAGTCAGTGCGCGCTGGAGTCCCATCGGCCCCCGCAGCGAGCTGGACTGGGCAAGGCCTTTTTTTTTGTTTTGTTTTGTTTTTTATTAGCGTCCCATCTGGTGCACTACAGCTGTTATTTCAAAACCGGTATTCTTTACATGATATGCATACGGAAAAAACAAATCCAGCACACCGAGATGAGCCACAGCCTGTCACAGAGTTGCGCAAGTCTGAATGCTGGAATAAAGGTAGCATGCTAGAGAAAAGAAAAAAAAATAACAGCTACTACACACAAAATTTTACCATCACATTCACGCAGTAAAGAACTAAATTACTTATGATCTTCTGAATTATCACAAAACGCACATTTTGAGTCAACGGATTCTCATAATTTAACAGACTGTGAACTTATCATACCATATAGCAAAGACCTACCAAAATTGCAACATGCTTAAACCGATACCCACAAAGAAAACAGGTTAATGACGAAAGCATCTTGCAGACTTCAGCAAGTTTACTGTGACCTGTGTGTTATCAGTTAACTCTCTCAGCTTGTTGACGTTCAAATCGTTCCAGCTGTAAAACTGTCTGTAATGATCTAATGATCTCTTGTAGAGATTTATTTTGTCCTGCTCTTCTCACCTTAAAAACAACATTAATTGCAACAAGGTGTTATACTTCAAGATTCTATTCCCCGGACACTTTTCCCAATCATTTAACTTAAACAGCAGCGAACACTGATTCCAATATTTAACAAGATCTTCCTTCCTCATAATTCCGAGTGCTTTCCTAAGTTTTAAAACACCTCCCAATACTGATTTTTCAGGAACACAACTGAAAACAATTATTCCTGACCCCATCTTGCAAGTAAAAACCTTGAGAAGGGGGAGGGAGGGGTAGAAAACACAGGCTGCTTGCAGCACGACTGGGAAAAATGGGGAGAGAGTTTTATGGCGCACTGAAAAACAACTAGGAAAACAATTAACTCACATTCCTAACAAGCTGCTTGATTTTCAGAGAGGCAATACACAGAAACACATAATATGTACTGTAAAACTTGCAGATAACATGTTGATAGCAAACATTAGCATTCTCTACTGCTAATTTCAGCACCAATGCTTTGTTAGCTTCTAAGTTTTCAACCTGCTTATTGATGGCCTCTTGAAGATGGTCAATAAATTGCATGTAATTCTCATTGGGACCCTGATTAATAGTTGCAAATGACTTGGCTGCATTGTTGGTTTCAGGCACCTTTATCATAGCTTGATATGCGAGGTCTGTTGACTGCCTCAGGATTTCAGAAAGTTATCGTGCCTGTAGTTGTGGTGTGTCAAGTAGTGTCTCTTCCATAAACGCACAGGGTCCCGTGGTTTAACTGTAATCGAAACTGGGGGTAAATCCCAGCTTTTTGGTAAGTTCGGTTTACGCTCTGAAACTCTACCCCCACCCTCAGGAATTCGCTTTTCAGCAGTGTGGGAGGGAGGCGGGGGCAGGTTGGGGGGACCCAAATCTGTAGGAATTACGTTATTTGGCTCAGTCTGGCTCACCACGGGGGGGTCCTCCCCACCTAAATCTCCAGGCAAGGGGGGATAGGAAAAAAAAAAATTTTTTTTCTTCCGCGACTGATAGCGGCGGGGCAGAGGGTTGAACTGTGATCAATGGTGGTGACGCAGACGGCGGAACCGTGGTTGATGACGGTAGAGGAGAGGTTTGAGCCGTGATTGATGACAGCGGAGCGGTTGGCCAAACGCACCGCTCCGACCAGTGCTCCGAGGGGCCCTCCCGAGATTGTTTATAACCCAACGATGTTTTTTCATGTGAGTCTTTCATAGCTTTTAACTGATCTTGGGGCCACACATACGTACGCTCCTCCTTTACTCCTTTTAACTTTCCAAGAAAGTGCCACGGATCCTTATCCGTGTCAGATAATATGGACTTGGGCGGTTTTGACGAATCCTTAGTAACAGGGGAGGTCGGAGTAGTACTTAATCTTGCCTTTTCCTCTGAATCTGGCCCAGGAGAGACAGGAAGACCATCCCCCTCCACCGCCTCTGCCTGTTGCTGTTTTAACTCTTTCAGAGTATCTAATAACAAGCGCCACGTCGTTAACAGTTCAGTTGCTTCCTTGGACCCTTGGGTAGCACTGTCAAACAGTTTATCTCCCAAGTCCATCCATTGTGACACACTAAATGCTGTCACAGGATTAACCTCTAAACCTTGTGTTTTGCCCCATAGTAACATTTTTCTTAAAGTCAGTTCCGGAAGGCTAACACCCTGCTTCTTCAGAAGCAGCTTCCATGTAGATAATATAGTACCCTCTTCTTTAGATAAGTTTCACCCCACCTGTTCCCGGTAGCTCACCTCCTCCTTAGTGAGGTGTCTTTTCAATCGATCCGGATCTTCGGCAGCTCTCCTCAGCTGCTCTTATCAGCTGTACTGGGCTCCGTCTCCACAGCTCTTCTTCGGCTGTTCACAGCTTCACGCTGTCACCTTGTCATGCGAGATCCTCTTCAGGCAGGATCACGTCAGGGTCACCATATGTCGCGGTTGAGACGGACAAACGACATGGACCAAGTTCTTTCAAGATGAAAGTAATGGATGCCATTTATTGCTACAAGTGCATTTTTATACAATTCTACCAGTTCATGTGTCTTTTCACTATTGGTTACAAGTTACAGCACTAACATCTCATTGGTTAATTTTTCTATCATCCATGTTATTCTTCTATCCCCTTCTCTCTCACGGGTACATCTCTCCTCTCTCCGGATACTCCTTTACTCCCATCCTTCTCAAGGGTAAATCTTAATATCTCAAGGCTGATCTCTACTCTCATATTTTCTGGCAAGGATTCCACAGACCCGCTGCAGTTTCCCACACTCATAGAGCCCAACAGGGCCCGACAGAGGCCGACAGGTCCTGACAAAAACTGACAGGACTCAACAGGGTCTGACAAAGCTCAAAAGGGCCCGCCATTGCCCAACAAAGCCCGAAAAGGCTTGACAGACACTGACAGAGCCCTAAAGAGCTTGACAGAGATTGACAGGGCCTGACAAAGCCTGACAGGGCCCTACAGAGCCCTAGAAAGCCAGACAGGGCCTGACAGAGACTGACAGAACCAGACAAACACTGACAGGGCCCGATAGAGTCTGACAGGGCACGATAGAGTCTGACAGGTTCTGACAGGGTCTGACAGATCCCAATGGCCTGACAGGGCCTGATAGATTCTGACTAGGCCTGACACGGCCCGACAGGGCCTGACAGAGACCTGAGAAAGACCGATAGAGTCTGAAAGGGCCCGACATAGAAGACAGAACCTGACAGGTCCTGACACTGACTGACAGTGCCCGACAGAGTGAAACAGAATACGACAAAACCCGACAGAGTACAACAGGCCCTGACAAGGCCCAACAGAACCTGACAGGGCCCAACAAAGCCCAATAAGTCTGGACAGGGCCTGACAGAGCCCAACAGAGCCTGACAGGGCCCGACAGAACCCGAGAGACCCCATCAGGGCTGGACAAACGCTGACAATGGCCGACAGAGCACGACAGGGCCCGAGAGGGCCTTAAAGGGCCCAACAGAGCCCGACAGGTCGCAACAGCCTGAGAAAGCCTGACAGGGCCCGATAAAGGTTGACAGGTCCTGACAGGTCCCGACAGGGCGCGACAGAGCCTGACAAAGCACGACAGGGCCCGACAGAGCTTGACAGATTCTGACTGGGCCCGAAAGGTCTTGACAGGGCCTGACAGAGCCCGACAGAGCTTGAGAAATACCGATAGAGTCTGAAAGGGCCCAACATCGCCCGAAAGGCCTCGACAGAGACTGACAGGGCCAGATGGAGCCCAACAGAGCCTAACAGGGCCTGACAAAGCTTGAGAGGGCCTGACAGAGACTGACAGAGCCTGACAAGACGAGATAGAGCCCAACAGAGCCTGACAAAGCTTGTCAGGTCCCGACAAAAACCTATAGGACCTGGCAGGGCTCGACAGAGACCGACAGAGTTCGACAGGGCCTGAAAGGGCTTGATAGAACCCATCAGAGCTCAACAGACACTGACAGAGCCCAAGACGGTCCAACCGAGCCCAACAGAGCCTGACAGGGCCCAACAAAGCCCAGCAGAGCCTGACAGGGCCTGACAAAGTTCAAGAGGGCCCGACAGGGCCAGACAGAGCCCGACAGAGTTTGTCAGGTCCCGACAGAAACCGACGGCCTGACAGACACTGACAGAGCCCGACAAACCTGGCAGGGCCCAATAGAGTCTGACAAGGTTTGACAGGGCCCGACAGAGACCGACAGAGCTTGACAGAGCCTGACAGGGCTGGACAGAGATGGAGAAAGCTGGCCAGAGCCCTACAAAGCTCAGCAGGGCCCGATAGAGTCTGAAAGGGCCTGACAAAGCCTGACAGAGCCCGACACGGACCAACAGAGCCTGAAACAGCTTGACAGAGAGTGACAGAGCCCAACAGAGTCTGACAGGGCCTGACAGAGCCCAACAAAGTTTGACAGGACCCAACAAAGCCTGAAAGGACCCCACAGAGCCTGAGAGAGCCCGACAGGGCCTGATAAAGACTGACAGAGCACAACAGAGCCCAACAGGGCTTGACAGAACTCAACAGGGCTCAAAAGAACCCGACAAATCTTGACAGATCCTGACAAAGCCTGACAGGGCCTGACAGAGCCCAACGGGGCCTGACAGGGCCTGACAGGGCATGACAGAGACCGTCAGAGCCAAACAAAGCCTTTAAAAAGCTGGAAAGGCCTGACAGGAACCGACAGAGCCTGACAACACCCAACCGGGTCCAATAGAGGTTGACAGGTCCTGACAGGGCGCGACAGATCCTGACAAAGCCCGACAGGGCCTGACAGAGCTTGACAGGTTCTCACTGGGCCCAAAAGGTCTTGACAGGTCCCAACAGAGCCCGACAGAGCCTGAGAAAGCCCGATCGGGTCCGAAAGTGCACCACATTGCCCGAAAGGCATCGACAGAGACTGACAGGACCTGACAGGGTCCGACAGAGACCGACAGCTCCTGAGAAAGCTTGACAGAACCTGAAAGGGCCTGAAAATGCCTAAGAGGGCCCAACAGGAACTAACAGAGCCTGACAGGGCCCGACAGACCCAGACAGTGATGGGCAGGGCCTGAAAGATACTGACAGTGCCCCACAGAGCACGACATGGCCTGACAGGGCCTTACAGGGCCCGACAGAGCTCAACAGAGCCCTACAAAGCCTGACAGAGTCTGACACAAGCCAACAAAGCCTGACAGGGCCTGACAAAGCCCGACAGTGCTTGACAGAGACTGACAGGTCCCAAAAGGGCCCGACAGAACCTGAAAGGGCTTGACAGGGCTCAACAGACCGTAACAGAGCCCAATAAAAACCGACAGGTCCCGATAGAGTCCAATAGGGCCTGACAGGGCCTGACAGGGCCTGACAGGGCCCTACAGAGCCTTAAAAATATCGAGAGTTCCTGAGAGAGCCCGACAGGCCCTGATAAAATCTGACAGGACTTGACAGGGCCCACCAGACCATGACAGAGCCCACTATAGCCTAACAAACCCCGACAGGGCCTGAAAGACACTGACATAGCCTGACAGAGCCTGATAGGGCCTGACAGGGCCTTACAGGACCTGACAGAGCCCAACAGAGCTCGACAGGGCTTGACAAAGCCCAACAGGGCCCAACAGAGGCTGAGAAATGCCGACAGAGACTTACAGAGCTTGACAGGGCCTGATAAGTCCCAACAAAGACTTACAAGGTTGGATAGGGCCTGACAGAGCCTGACAGAGTCTGAAAAGGCCTGACAAAGCATGAAAGAACTGAGAAGGCAGTTCTTATTACAATGAGTTCCAGGACACCATTTCCAGAGTCTCCACCTCCGTCTCCTCCTGGTTGCAGCTGCACAGTGATCGTGAACCCGGGTCCTCTTTCTCTGTACACGGTCACCTTTGGTCCAGTGTGATGAGTTGGTTAGGTCTCAGACTGCTGAGTTGGTTAAAACTGGCGTATCTCCTGTCCCGTGCCCAAGTTTCTGTAATCTAGTTCACCCAAGGATGCATCAAGGATGCACCCAAGGATTATTATTTTTGCAAGGCGTCAGTGAAGTCCTGTTTTTCGTACAATAAGTTACACAGAGTTAAGCAAGGCTAGGCAATAGTGATGTGGGTTAAAGGGTCAGCTCTCTAAGTGTCTTTAGTGATGTGGGGTAGGGTTACTTCTTTAAGTGTCAAGTGTTAGTTTTTAAGTGTTAATTAGTTAATTGTCAATTCCCTGTATCACCGGGACCTGTTACTGAATGTTTTTTTTTCCTCCCGCAAACTGAAATCCACAGTACTACAGCTAATAGAGACTGATTGATTGAGAAACAGCAATGGGTAACACAGAGTTCTAAAGAAAATGCCCCTCGGTTGCATATTAGCTCACTGGAAGGAAATTGTTGGGACAGGGGTTACGGAAAGCAAAAGGACCCTTATCAAGTATTGTAATCAATGGTGGCCACTCTAGAAATTAGGGGATGAGGAAAAGTGGCCCATCAATGGAACTTTAAATTATAACACCCTACTACAATTAATGTTATTTTTGAGAAGGGAAGGAAAATGGGATGAGGTCACATATGCAGATATGTTTTTCACCCTCAGAAATCACTACGAATATCAAAAGGACTGTGGTTTAAAACCTCCCCAGGACCCTATGGTACTAGCTTTAGAAAAGGAAAATAAGAAAAAAGAGAAAGCAAATAAGCCCCAGAAATGCTGTTTAGGACACGATATAGGAGAAAGATGTGTAAACCCAGAAAAAGTAAGGAATCCTGGATCGGAGGCCCTGCCAGAGTATTACAAGCCTCCAGCAGGGGGGTGGGAGGAATGCAGAGTGGCAGGGGAGGACAAGACCGTGGGGGGGCAGCCAGATACCTCTCAGGATAGCCCTGTATCCTCTCACACCTGAACCAAGGAAACATTGCAAGCTCCCCTCAGAGAGACAGTGGGGTCAGAGGGGGAGCCAGTCTTAATAAGGGTACCCTTCATTTGGTCTTGAGACATGGAAAAGAGTAGCCAAGAACTATTGGAGTGATTCTGTGGGGGTTGCTAGGAATTTCCAATTTTTGATCAAACAACATAACTCCGATTGGAATGATACACAATTGTTATTGGAACATATGACAGAAACTGAAAACCAGCTAATATTGAAAACAACCCAAGATTTGGCTATTAACCAAATTTTCGATGCAGGAAGAGATGTGAAAAACTACTTTCTCTTACAGGACCCCCATTGGGATCCAAATAGAGGAGCACACATGGAATTATTAAGCCAATATAGAGACTGGGTTGTGAAAGGGATGGAGCGAGCCATCCCACGAACGATTAATTGGTCAGCCTTGTACGCTATCCGGCAAGGGCCAAAAGAAACCCCCACAGAATTCCTAGATAAGTTGTGAGATACCATGAGAAGACATACACCTCTTGACCCGGGTTCAGAAGTAGGGATACAGCAGTTAGTGTCATTATTTATAGGTCAGTCAGCAAATGTTATTCGAAGGAAGTCACAGAAACTGAGAGCAACAGAAAGTAGAAATTTGGAAACATTGTTAGATGAAGGTTGGAGAGTATTCAGTAACAGAGAAGAGGAAGATTGATGAAAGTATAGGCGTATAGTAGCAGCACTGCAAGAAAGTAGGGAAGCTGAAAGGGTTGGAAGACCTCGAAAGCCTTTAGAGAGAGATCAATGCACAAGGTGTGGAAAAAAAGGACATTGGAAACATGAATGTCAGGAAAGACACAGAGGAAGTAGGCAGAAGGGGAATCGGACAGTAGCAAATGTTGAAAAGGACTGACAGGGACCTGGGGAATCTACCCGAGGAAATCCACTGGTTATAATGAAGCTAGGGAAAGAACAAAAACAAGTGGAATTTTTGGTAGATACAGGAGCAACATTTTCAGTCCTCAGTCAAGCATTAATGTCATTAAGTAACAATTATGTAGTAGTAAAGGGAGTTACTGGCCAAACTGAAAAAGCATATTTTTGTGAAACTTTGAAATACAAATAAGGTAAACAAGTAGGCATTCATAAATTTTTATATATGCCCAATTCCCCAAAACCTCTTTCAGGAAGGGATCTGTTGGAACAAATGGGTGCGGTAATCAGATTTGAAAAAGGAGAAATTACTCTGGAGGTAAATGATCAGCAATATATGCAAATAATGGGCTTGCTTTTAGCAACTCTTCCCACAGAAGGCAAGATTAATGAAGAATTCGTGAACCAAGTGTATCCCGGGGTATGGGCTACTGATATACCTGGAAGAGCCAAAAATGCTCCACCCGTCAATGTAAAAATCAAAGAAGGAGAAAAGCTGGTAAGGATAAAACAATGCCCTTTGAAAAGGGAAGACAGGGAGGGATTTTGGCCTGTAAAAGAGAAATTCCAACAAATCGGGTTATTAAAGGAATGTGAGTCCAGTTATAACACCCCTATATTGCCCATCCGTAAGCTGGACAGGTCATATCGGGTGGTTCAGGACTTACAAGCTATAAACAAAATAACCGAGGACCTCTACCCAGTGGTAGCAAAACCATACACCCTTCTGACTGTATTAACACCTGATTTGACTTGGATTACTGTTATAGATTTAAAGGATGCCTTTTTTAGCCTCCCTCTCCATGAAGCCAGGCAGACAATATTTGCATTTGAATGGGAGAACACTAAAACTAGATGTAAAACCCAGCTCACATGGATGGTGCTGCCACAAGGATTTAAGAACAGCCCAGCAATATTTGGAAATCAGCTTGCTAAAGATCTTGAATCTTGGGAAGCCTGATCTGATGAAGGACAGATGCTACAATATGTGGATGACATTTTGATCACCAACAGAACAAAGGAGATGTCCATAACCTGGACCATAAGTTTATTGAACTTTTTGGGGCTCCAAGGATACCGGGTATGACAGAAGAAAGCCCAGATGATACAGCAACAAGTAACTTATTTGGGCTATGAAATTAGTGTAGGGCAGAGGACCCTGGGACAGGCTCGAAAGGAGGCTGCATGCCAAACTCCAAAGCCTCAAACTGTAAAAGAATTATGGACCCTTTTTGAGTGTGACAGGGTGGTGCCAGTTGTGGATTTATAATTATGGATTGCTTGTCAAACCATTGTATGCACTAATAGCCACAGATCAGAAGCACCTGTGATGGAATAAAGGAGCTACACGAGCCTTTGAAGGACTCAAAAAGGCTTTGATGTCAGCCCCTCCCAGATGTGAGTAAACCATTTTTTCTATTCTCTCACGAGAATCAGGGAATAGCCTTGGGTATACTGGCACAGGATCTTGACCTGTACTAACGAGCAGTGGCCTATTTCTCCAAACAATTAGATGCAACTGCAAATGGTGGCCTGGATGCTTACAGGCAGTTGCAGCAGTCGTACTGAACATACAGGAGGCCTGGAAATTTATCATGGGTCAGAAAAAGATTGTTCGAGTATCCCACACAGTCTACAATTCTAGAAGCAAAAGGGGGACATTGGCTTTCCCCACAAAGATTTCTCAAATATCAGGGTATAATGGTGGAACAGGATTATGTAGAAATCATCATCACTGACATTGTCAATCCAACTTCTTTCCTCAGTGGTAACGATGGAGAACCAGTTCATCACAATTGCCTGGAAACCATCGAAACAACATACTCCAGCCAACCAGATCTAAAGGACAGTTCTATGGAAAATTATGAAACCTAGTTTACAGACAGAAGCAGCTATGTCCTGAACGGTGAAAGGCATGCTGGTTATGCTATAACTACTAGCCATGAAGTGATGGAATCTGGACCTCTGCCTAAAAGTACTTCAGCACAGAAGGCAGAAATAATCGCCCTTATTCGTGCTCTGGAACTAGCTCAAGGTAAAATGGTTAACATCTATACTGATTCCAAGTATACTTTCGGGGTCGTGCATATGCACAGAGCAATTTGGAAAGAAAGAGGACTCTTGAACTCTCAAGGCAAACATATCAAACCTTCAAACAAGATATTAAAATTATTGGAAACAGTTCAACTTCCTAAGCAGGTGTCACGGTCTGTTCGGCGATGGACTCGTGATGGTTCTTTTACCTTGATCTCAGAGCGCAAAATTAAGGCAACCAAAATGCCAAGGGGTTATAATTCAATCAAGCAGTGTTACTTTATTAATTTGCCTGTAAAGCGGCATGCGATAGAGAGAGAGTGAGTAAGAAAAAGAAAGCAGAAAGAAACGGGGATAAGTAAAGGTAAAGATGAGAAATGAGGTTGCGTTTATCACCAGTCGAGTTCCAAAGGCATCCCTCTGGTCTCCAGTCCTGTGGAGTCCTGCTGGTCCTCCGTCGTGGTTCAGGATCCTCTGGCAGGAAGATCTTCAACGGTGTCCATTCTGGAGTCACCTTTTATGCTTCTTCACCCCCCCTTGCTCCCATTGTTTTAGGCCAGTCTCCGCCTAGACTTCGGAACCCAGGCTCGTACTGCGCAGGCTCGAAAGATTCACGCTTTCTTTTGCCAACGCTTACGTGTCCAGCATTCAGGGGTCTTTCTCTGGTCCATTGGGTGACCTCAGGACCCTTGGCGAGCTTCTGGGCATGCTCTGTTTTGTTGGCATTTGTTTGAGGGAACAGGTGAGGGACACGTGTAACTGAGGCTGCAGGTAAGAACACATTCTTCTGGACGGCAGCTATTGTTCCTGGGTCGAAGAGACCCTCATAACAACAGCTTTCAGGAGGCGGGGGCTGGTTTGGCTGGAGAAGCAGGCAAAGTCCACACAACAGCCATTGTTAGCAGGAGCCACCCCATATCGGAGAAACAGTTCAACACAATGCTTCTCCTCGGGCCTCTCTCCAAGTCATTGTCCATGGGTTCTTTTGGTCTCAGCTTCAGTTCTCTAAGTTCTTGATGGTGATGTTCAGGCAAATACTGCTCCATCTTCAGACTGACTCTCACAGAAGATGGCAATCATGCATATCAAGGCACACCAGAAAGTGAGCTTGGAATCAGAAAAAGGAAATGAGCTGGTGGACAGAGAGGCAAAATGGGTGGCTAAACAAAAGGTAAAAGTAGAAAGTGTCCTAGTCCCCAACAGACAGGTTACTTTAGAAGGTAAGCCAGAGTATACTAAGGAAGACTGGAAACTTATAACAGATCTAGAGGGATCATAAAATGAGGAAGGGTGAGCTCACACCCCACAAGGAAAACTTATTGTTCCCTCCTATTTAGTTCGGCCTTTAGTAAGAGGAAGAGGAGAGGCCGTTTTTTTGAAACCAATGGAATGCCAAATTTGGAACACAGTTTTACCATATGAATTCTTGTATTTGCCAGAAAGCCCTATACCTCTCTTAGGTCAAGATTTGTTAAGTAAATTGTAAGCTCAAATAACGTTTTCTGAGAATTCTGTTTAGTTGCATGTCCCACAAGAAGATGCTTGGATGGTGCAGATCTGCTTGCTGCAAGTGAGAAATCTCCAAGGAAATTTCAAATGCTGCATTTCCATTAGTATTGGCAGCCAAAGTATCAATAAAGTAAACACTACACTGATAGAACTGTAACAGGACTTCAGTCCAGTAAGAGAAAACAATATCCAATAAATATGACAGCCAAAATGGAGTTAGAAACTTTGATGAATAAATTTATGAAAACCTTACAAGCTAAATGCATTCAATTGGACTTGCAGATTTGTCTGTTTATAGCTACAACATAGAAACAACCTGTGGCTATTGTGGGACAGTATGATGAGATTGCTAACAGACTGATATACCGATTGTTACTCTGATAAAAAAAATGCAGGGAATGAATTTAAGGCTTAGTAGGCCATGATTCTCTTGTCATATATGTACCATTTGTGAAATTTAATTTTTATTTTTTTATTTGCAGTCTATGTCCTTATAAATTGCACTAGTTGATTTTCTTAACAGTATAGGTTTTGGCATGCCTAAATGTAAACTGCTGTAGAATCTGCAAGTTTTTAACATCAGGTCACAGACCATACATGTATCTGGTCTGATCCTACATACTTGCACAGTTTTTGTTGATGGTTCTGGGAAGTCTCATAAAGCTGTAGTGGTCTGGCATGAAGATAACAATTGGCATAATTCTGTAAAATTTACTGAAGGTTCAACCTGATTAGCAGAACTTGGCGCAGCTTTACATTACTTAGAGCTTTTTAAGGAGGAACCTCTAAATTTGATTTGTGATTCTGAATACGTGGTCAAGGTCCAACACACATATCTGATTCTGAACTGTTTTTTTTTTTCAAAAACAGAAAGGGGGAGAGTTAGGGGAAACACCACAAAACCAATTGTCAAAAGCATTTTATGTGATGAATGTGATGTATGTGATGTGCAGCCCAAATTTGCCCTGTGATGAAACGCTTTGCAAGTATAACCGAAAAATATGCTAAATCAGAAAGAACCTACACTGGTTATGGTCAAAGCACCAGTTAATGGTCAATGGAAAAGGCCACATCAATTGATAACCTGGGGGAGAGGCTATGCTTGTGTCTTTACAGATCAAGGGCTGCAATGGTTGCCGGCACGAAATGTGAAACCTGTGTTATCTTCCTGACAATGATTGCTGCAGTTGCTGCGTTTTGGATGCCCGCACAGACAAAGACTAACATGTGGATTACTTTAGCCAACATGACTGACCAGGACTCTATATGCTTAGCTATGGCATCTCCGGAAAACCCATTCCACACATGCTTGGTTGGCATCCCCCTTCATGACTACAGCAGCATACACAACTGTTTCAAAATATTGGTCGGTGCAAAGGCATTGCAATGAACTGTAATAATGCCAACATGGCACTTTGGATTAACTGTCTCCTGGAAATAGACATTGAACCACAGGAACTGGAATTGCTGGCATCTATGCCCATGGATGCTTGTATCAACCTGGTTTGTGAACAGTGTCAGAACAATATACAAGAACATGGAGGGATAAAACTGCAAAATGTTAATGCTACCCTTGGTGACTATAGAAATGAAACTCGATGGTGTAATGCCTCGCAGAAGAATCCAAGGGGTGTCATTGATAATGTGGGACAGCGACCCCAAAACCTCCAGTATGGTTTATTCTTGATCTGTGGAGATAGAGCCTGACCAGGAATTCCTTCTAATGCTGTTGGAGGACCATGTATTTTGGGACGATTAACTCTCTTAACACCCAATGTATCTATGACAATAAATCACAGAAGAGCAAGACAGGAAAAACACTTTTTGCATGTATGAGTCAAAATGTGAGACAATGTAGATTTTTGGGGATCAGGGTTAAGAGTTTTAGGATCTCTTTTATCTGGTGTTGGCACAGCTAAAGCTTTAAATACTTGAGAAAGATTAGGATGCTGGTTAGCTCAGCAAACTAACAGAACTTCTAAGGCTTAAGTGGACTTTTGTTAGATGTAGATTCTTTAAGACATGCTACACTGCAGAATAGAGCCACAATAGACTTTTTGTTATTAGCTCAAGGACATGGGTGTGAAGATTTTGATGGGATTTGTTAAATAAATTGTTTAGTGGCTGGGGGCTTTCAGGGTTGTTGTTATCAGTACTGAAAATGGGACTGATTGTCTTGATGATTGTTGTGGTTGTGTTACTAATGTTGCCATGCATGATTTCTCTGCTGCAAAGGTCCCTGCAGCGGACAATGAAGGCAATTTTTTTTAGCACAAATACAAAAAGGGAGAATTTTGGGGCCTGACAGATGCTGACAGAGCATGACAAATCCTGACAAGGCCCGATAGTGTCTGACAGGGCTTGATATGGCTTAACAGGGTCTAACAGGGACCGACACAGCCTGTTAGAGCCCAAGAGGGTGGCACAAAGCCCAACAAAGACTGATCGGGCCCGACAGGCCCTGACAAAGCAGGACAGCACTTGATAGAGACTGACAGAGACCGACAGGGCCCGACAGAACCTGACAGGGCCTGACAGGGCCCGACAGAGCCTGACAGAGCCCAACACGGCCCAACAGGGCCTGATATAGTACGACAGGGCCTCACAGGGCTCGACAGAGACCGACAGAGAATGACAAAAACCGACAGGGCCTTACAGAGCCTGACAAAGCCTGACAGTGCTCAACAGAGCCTGAGATAGCCCAACAAAGCCTGACAGAGACTGACAGAGCACGACAGATCCTGACAGGGCCCTACAGGGCCTGACAAGGCCTGACAAAGCCTGACAGGGCCTGACAAAGCCCTAGAAGGCCTGACAAGGTCCAACAAAGCTCGAGAGGCCTTGACAGGGATTGACAGAGTCTTACAGGGCCAAACAGAGCCTGACAGGACCCGACAGAGCCCAACAAAGCCCGACAGGGCCTGACAGAGTTTAAAAAAGCCCGAGAGGGAATGACAGAGCCTGAGAACACCTGACAGGGCCCGAAAAGTCCTGAAAGAGACCGACAAAACCTGACAGGGATCGACAGAGCTTGACAGGGCCTGATAGAGCCTGACAGGGCCTGACAAGGTCAGACAAAGCCTGAGAAGCCTTGACAGAGACCAACAGAGCCTTTCAGGGCCCGACAGGGCCCGACAGACACTGACAGAGCCTGAAAAAGCCCAACAGGGCCTGACAGAGCCTCACAAAGCCTGACAGGGCCCAATAGAGTCAGAAAGGGCTAGACAGAGCCCAACAGGGCCTTACAGGGCCTGACAGACACTGACAGTGTCTGACAGAGCCTGAGAAAGCCTGACAAGGCCTGACAGAGACTGACAGAGCACGACAGAGCCTGACAGGTCCAAACAGACACTGACAGAGCCTGACAGAGCCTGAATGAGCCCAACGAGGCCCAACAAGGTGTTACAGGGACTGACAGATCCCTACAGAGCTGGACAGGGCTTGAAAAAGGCTGACAGACACTGACAGAGCCTCACAAAGCCTGACAGGGCCCGATAAAGTCCAACAGGGCCTGAAAAGGCCCGACAGAGCCCAACAGAACCTGACAGGGCCAGGCAGATCCTGACAAAGTATGAGAGGGCCCGACAAAGCCCGACAGCGCTTGACAGAGACTGACAGAGACCAACAGGGCCTGACAGGGCCTGTCAGAGCCTGAAAGAGCACGACAGGGCCCAACAGAGCAGGACAGGATCCAACAGGGCTCAGTAGAGCATGACAGAGCCCGACAAAGCCTGACAGGGTCCAATAGAGTCAGAAAGGGCTAGACAGGGCCCAACAGGGCCCGACAGAGCCTGACAGAGCCGGACAGGGCCCTTCAGAGCTTGACAGTGTCTGACAGGGCCTGACAGGGCTGGACAGAGCCTTACAAAGCCAGATAGGGCTCAAAATGGCCTGCCATAGACCAACAAAGCCTGACAGGGCCCGACAGACAGTGACAGAGACTGACAGGGCTTGACAAGTCCTTACAGGGCCCGACAAAATCTGACAGCACTTGAGAGAGATTGGTAGAGCCTGACAGAACCTGACAGGGCCCGACAGGGTTTGACAGGGCCCGACAGAGATTGACAGAGACCGACAGAGCCTGACAGGGCTTGATAGGGCCCGACAGAGCCTGACAAAGACTGACAGGGCTTGATAGATTCTGACAGGGCCTGATAGGGCACGACAAAGCCCAACAGCGCTTGACAAAGACTGACAGAGTGCGATAGGGCCCAACAGAGTCTGACAGAGCCCGACAAAGCCTGATAGGGCCCGACAGAGTCTGACAGAGCCCAACAAAGCCTGATAGGGCCCGATAGAGCTTGACAGATTCTGACAGGGCCCGACAGAAAACAACAGGGCCCAATAGAGTCCGAAAAGACCCGATAGGGCCCAAAAGCACTTAACAGAGTCTGACAGGGCCTGACAAAGATTGATAGGGCCCAACAAGGTCTGACAAAGCTCAAAAAGGCTTGACAGAGACTGTCAGAGCCTGACATAGCTTGACGGAACCTGACAGAGCTCTGACAGGGCCTGACAGAGCCCGAAAGTGCTTACTGTAGTCCCACAAAGCCGAACAGAAACTGACAGAGCCTGACAGGGCCTGACATGGCCCGAGAGAACCTGACAGAGACCAACAGGGCCCGACAGAGCCTGTCAGATCATTACAAAGCCTGTCAGGGCACGATAGAGTTCGACAAGGCCTGAAAGGGCCCAAAAGGGCCCGACAAGAGCCCGACAGGGCCCAATAGGACACGACAAATCCCTACAGTGCTTGACAAAGACTGACAGAGTGCAACAAAGCCTGACAGGGCCCGAAAGAGCTTGACAGAGTCTGACAGGGCACTACAAAAACTGACAAGGCCCAATAGAGTCCAAAAGGGCCCGATATGGCCTGAAAGCTCTTGACAGAGACTGACAGGGCCCGACAGAGCCTGACAGAGCACAACAGATCCCGACAGGGCCTGACAGAAACTGATAGGGCCCAATACGGTTCGACAGAGCCCGCCATATCCCGACAATGTCTGACAGAGCCCGACAAAGACTGACAGGGCTTGATAGATTCTGACCGGGCCTGACAGAGCCTGACAGGGACCGATAGAGTCTAAGACTGACAAGGCCTGACAAAGCCCAACAGCGCCTGATAAAGACTGACAGAGCGTGACAGAGCACAATAGGGCCTGACAAAAACCAACAAAGACTGACAGGGCCCGATATGACCCGACAGAGCCTGACAGGGACCGATAGAGCTCGGCAAAGCCTGACAGTGCCTGACAGAGACTGATAGGGCCCGACAAAGTCTGACAAAGCTCAAAAAGGCTCGATGGAGACTGTCAGAACCTGACAGGGCTTGACAGGACCCAACAGAGCCCGACAGGGCCTGATCAGTCCTGACAAAGCCCGGAAGAGCCTTATAGAACCAGACAAAGCCCAAGAGGGCCAGACAGAGCCTGACAAGGCCTGACAGACCCCAAAAGTGCTTGCCATAGCCCAACAAAGCCCAACAGAAACTGACAGAGCCCAACAGGGCCCAACATGGCCCGAGAGAACCTGACAGAGACCGACAGGGATTGGCAGAGCCAGTCAGATCATTACAAAGCCTGTCAGGGCACAATAGAGTCTGACAAGGCCTTACAGGGTCCAAAAGGGCCTGACAGAGTCCGACAGAGCCTGACAGGGCCCGATAGGTCAAGGCAAAACCCTACAGTACTTGACAAAGACTGACAGAGAGCGCCAGGGCCTGACAGAGCTTGACAGAGTCTGACAGAACACTACAAAAACCGACAGGGCCCAATAGAGTCCGAAAGGGCCCAAAAGCACTTGACAGAGACTGACAGGGCCTGACAGAGCACAACAGATCCCAACAGGGCCCGACAGAACCTGATAGGGCCCAATACAACTTGACAGAGCCCGCCATATCCTGACAAGGTCTGATAGAGCCCGACAAAGTCTGACAGAGCTCGACAGAGCTCAACAAAGCCTGACAGGTCCTGACAGAACCTGATAAGTCACGAGAGGGACCGAAAGGGCCCGACAAAGCCCAAAAGGGCTTGACTGAGATTGACAGGGCCTGACAGTGCCCGACAGAGACCGACAGGTCTTGACAAAGCCCGACAGAGCCTGACAGGGTCTGACAGCACCTGACAGAGCCCAATAAAACCCAACAGAGCCAGACAGGGCCCTACAAGGCCTTACAAGGCCTGACAAATTCTGATAGCACTTGATAGAGACTGACAGAGCCTGAAGGGCCCAACAGAACCTGACAGGGACCGACAGGATTTGACAGAGCCCCACAGAGAATGACAGAGACTGACATAGCCCGACAGGGCTTGATAGGGCCTGACAACGCCCAAATGTGCTTGACAGAAACTGACAGGGCCCGACAGTGCCTGACAGACCCCGACAAAGCCTGACAGGGCCCAACAGAGCCCAACAGGGCCTGACAAAAAGTGACAAAGACTGACAGGGCCTGGTAGATTCTGACAGGGCCTCACAGGAGGAGTCTGCCAGGGTCTGGCAGCTCCCACTTGGTACGAGCGATTATGCCACCTGCGTGGCCTTGCCTGTATCTAAACTGCAGCGAGAAGAGAAAGGAAAACAAAAAGTAGAAAAAACTGTCTGCCCACTGCTAAAGAAGTAAAATGGGGGTTTTCTCTCCCCCCCACTGCAGCAATGTTGCTGCTGGAGAACTGTAATAATGAATGAAGGAGCCTGAGGGTAAAATTTAAAGGCATCTCCAGCAGATCTGTAGTTCTAATGAAGCTGGGAAATGAAACCAAAAATATTTTTTAATAGACTTATTCTGTGGTAATAAGTTGTAAAAGACTTCTTAGTAAATTCACCGTGCTAGTTTTTGAGGTCATGGGAAAGAAAGGAAGGCGTTTTTTTGAAACCAATGGAATGCCAAATTTGGAACAAAGTTTTAACAGATGAATTCTTGTATTTGCCAGAAAGCCCTACACCCTCTCTTGGGTCAAGATTTGTTAAGTAAATTGTAAGCTCAAATAACATTTTCTGAGAATTCTGTTTAGTTGCATGTCCCACAAGAAGGTGCTTGGATGGTGCAGATCTGTTTGCTGCAAGTGAGAAATGTCCAAGGAAATTTTGGATGCTGTATTTCCACTAGTATGGGCAGCCAAAGTATCGGTAAAGCCAACACTACACTGATAGAACTCAAACAGGACATCGTTCCGGTAAGGAAAAACAATACCCAATAAACATGAAAGCCAGAATGCAGTTAGAGACTTTGATGAACAAGATTATGACAGCCTTACAGGCCAACTGCATTACAGTGAACTTGCAGATGTGTGTATTTATAGCTACAACACAAAACCAACCTGTGGCTACTGTAGGACAACATGGTGAGAATGCTAACAGACTGATATACCTGGAATGGATTTTTTTTTGGCCAATTCTTTCCATAAAACTATTACTCAGCTTCGAGAAATGATTGTTACTCTGATCAAAAAATGTAGGGAATGGATTCGGGTCTTAATAGTCTGTGATCCTTTTGTCATATATGTACCATTTGTGAAATCTGATTTTGATTTTTTTATTTGCAATCTCTGTCCTTATAAACTGCACTAGCTGATTTTCATAACAGCATAGCTTTTGGTATGCCTAAATGTAAATTGCTGCAGAATCTGCATGTCTTTGACATCAGGCCACAGACCATACTTATATTTGGTCTGATCTCACATGCTCGCACAGTTTTTGTTGATGGTTCTGGGAAGTCTCATAAAGCTGTAGTGGTCTGGCGTGAAGATAACAATTGGCATTATTCTGTAAAAATTACTGAAGGTTCAACCCAGTTAGTAGAACTTGGCGCAGCTTTACATGCCTTACAGTATTTTAGGGAGGAACCTCTAAATTTGATTTGTGATCCTGAGTACGTAGTCAAGGTCCTACAGCACATCTCCTCTACCTTTCTTGAAGAAATCTCGCAACAGCAGCTCTTTGAATTGTTTGTATCATTGCAAACTGCATTACAGCATTGCAGACACTCATATATGCTCTCATACCACTTTACCAGGTCCCATAACAGAAGGAAATGCAGTTGCGGACTCTTATACTGTAGCTACAGTCCATTTCAAGTCTGCCAGGGCTTCACATGCTTTCTTCCATCAGAATGCTGCTGCCTTAAAAAAGATGTTTGATCGGACACTCAAACATGCAAAGGACATAGTTTACTCTTGCCCGGAATGTCAAGGCCTTATGACAAATTTACGCTCCCTTGGAGTTAACCCTTGTGGGCTCACAGCTAATGCCATTTAGCAGACAGATGTTACACGTCTCATCTTTTGGTTGTTTGAAATATGTACACATTTCTATAGATACTTTTTCAGGTATGCTTTGTGCATCCTCTTATACTAGTGAGAAAAGCAAGGATGTTCGGTGCCACTGGACCTGCTGTTTCGCTATGCTGGGTGTGCCACAACAGATTAAAACTGACAACGGTCCTGGCTGCACTGCTAGATCCACGCAATATTTTTTATAGCAATGGGGTGGTTCGCATGTCACAGGTATTCCACATTCTCCCACTGGATAGGCTATTATTGAATGGACACATTCCACACTGAAACAAATGTTGTTAAAACAAAAAAGGGGGAATATGATGCCTCAGGAACAATTAGACAATGCAATATATACTTTAAAGTTTTTGAATCATGCTATGCCTCCCTCCTCTACCATGGCAGCGGAAAAACACTTCCGTACTCCAGATTCACTGTCTCAGAGACCAAAGGTTTTGCATCAGGATCGCCTGCACAACAGTCAATAGCAAGGGCCTGTAGAGTTAACCACCTGGGGAAGGGGATATGTGTGTGTTCTTATTCCAACAGGACCAAAGTGGCTTTCTGTGAAATATATTAAACCTGACTATGAGTTGGACAAACACAACCCAGGACCCAGTGCCAGAGATGCAGCACCTGTCCCTGCAGCAGAGGGTAACAAAGAAATAGAAGAGACTGAAGGAAGAGGCCAGTGATGTTACCTGGGGGCAGCTAAAAAGTTACAGCAAAATGCAAGTACTATGATAGCAGCAGCAGGCCCCTCACTCCAATTAACACTTCCTTAGCCTATTCGACTATCAACTCCTGCAACAGTGCAGTAACAATGACACACGCTGGGTAGGCGGTGCATGGATACCACCAGAAGGCCAGTTGCTGGAAAATAAGGATTGGATTAAATTTAATTAAACGCAACAGCAATTTGTTGAGACCCCTTCTGTATGTATTTCTAAGAAACCAATTAACAGTTGTTTGTCAGAGAAGTTTCGTCTGTTTTATCAGTGATGGAGGATGGAGGGGTGGTTCAAAGCAATTTGGATTTTGTTTCCATTCTGGGTCTTGAACACCAAGATGTAAGTCACAAATCTGCTCTGAAACCACCTGCTGACATTCCAACATGTAAGGTATCTAAAATAACCACGGGAAATATTTCGAGTTTTTACTGGGCCCCCTGTAAATTAGAGGCACTAGCATATCAGAATGGTACAGATTTACATTATTTGGACTGGGGACTAACTGGTGAAAAAACTTTCAGTGCATTTGTTTTCCTTATCAGGATGACTAACCAGCCTTCTCCAATATTTGTTAATAACTGGAATTGTTGTAATTTGCATTATTCTATTCTATAGTAGGTTGATTTGTAATGATAATCTATAACAGGAAAATGACACATAAGGTATGATGATCCACAGTGGGCGTTCAAATTCACCAACAGAATGTCCCCTTTTGACTTTGGAGGCAAGAGGTGACTGCATCAGCACTCCAAAGTAGCCTGTCAGATGACTGTGGTCACAGGGTGGATTGTGTGGCAGTTGCACATCCCCCTGAGATCTGGAGCCTTCAATGGGGCAGTTGATGGCTCTTTAGTGCCTTGTGTGCCCCACTGTGCCTGTCCCCACGTACACACCCAGGGTGGTGCCAAGGTGCTGTCAGTCACGTCCTCCCCTGCCTTGGGGCAGAGTAATTTCACCTCCACCAGCTGGTGGTGCAGGAGAGGTGGGACCCTCGGTCAATTGACAGAGTCCTCAACAAACGAGATGCCCAGAGCAGCTGCGAACCTTCTGGACTATGTTGTAATGCCCACAGCCACATATGACCAGACTATAAAACGGGGTTAACGCCAAAGACACCCTTTGAGTGATCTTCTCAGAGCTGCAGGTCTGTGAACCGGAGCCCTTTCCTTAGACAGGAACACCGTCTAAGGAGACTTCCCGGGATTGAGAGCACCTCACCTTCTCGTTTGGGTGAGCGGTTATTTACTGGATATATCCTCGAATGAGTCCTTGCCTAACCCAGGCAAATGTGAGCCC
Organism: Columba livia; assembly: GCF_036013475.1. Classification (NCBI taxonomy): domain Eukaryota; kingdom Metazoa; phylum Chordata; class Aves; order Columbiformes; family Columbidae; genus Columba; species Columba livia. Next base: position 165,558 of record NW_027043002.1, on the reverse strand, counting down.
TTGCCTAACCCAGCCAAGTGATTATTTCTTGTGGGTATCCTGGAATGAGAGGCCTCTAGTTTTGTTTCTCGTGAGTGTATGTGTGCAAGTTGTGGATCCTCATTATTCTTATGTTGTTGTACTCAAATAATCTCCTCAACTGGTATCCGAACCTGTATTTTATGTTGTTGGAGTGCTAAATAATTGCATAAACCCTGTTTCTAGTCGGTTTATTTGCTACACTTTTCCAGCTAGAATTAAGTCTGTTTTGGAACTTGTTGTCCACCTAAAACTGATTTTGGGGTGCCTCCGTGACACAAATAAAGGAGGAGTCAAACTTCTTTCTGTAAAGACAACTTCTGCTGAGACTAGAGAGCACTCATCTAAGGGGAAGAATAAAACTCGACAACTCCTCACACCTCTGCAATAAATACATGTGAAGCAGCCCTGTTGTGGATAGGAGATGGACAGAACACTTTGGGTACCAGAATAAAACTACATTGCGATTGGGAATATACTCAAAAGAATTTATGTGTAACACCATTGAAATGGAATTATAGTGTTCATGAGTGGACTCAAGTGAAACAACATCTCCAGAGAGCATTCTCAGCTAATGTACAAGGCCTGGTTCAGGATTTAGCCAGTGCCCTGCAAAAACAATTGCATGATTTGCAAAAATTAACACTGCAAGACATAATGAGTGACCAATTCTCTTTCAGTGAATTTTCTTTTCAGTTAAGTTTCTTCTAAGTAACTGCATTTTTCTGAAGTTGGCTGTATCTTTTTCAGACAGTGTCTGCTTCCAGAACTGGTAATGCCTGCTGTTTGCAGTTTTACTGAGCTAAGGGTAGGAATGGAATGCAGAAAGGGACCATGTTTATACTTATTTCTATAGCAGCCAAGGTCACTGATAGATCTCTTATGTTCCACAAGTGAAAGGTCGTTAAAGGGTTGTACTTGCAGGGAGGGGTGGACAGAACAGGTGACCCAAATTGTCCAATGAGGCATTCCATGCCATACACATCATACACAGTTTAAAGCTGAGGAATCACGACGGTCTCCCTTCTCTTCGTTCATGGACAGCTTCTGAAGAGGACCTTGCCCACTGTCCTGCCTGCAATCTGATTTCCCAATTCTAGTCCGTGCATTCCTGAATCCAGTTCCTGTCTACTGCTGAGTCCAGTCCAGGACTTCCCATTGTCTGCCCTGCAGCCACTGGAGCGGCGCCAGCCCCCCACAGCATGCAATTCCATGATCATGCAAGAGACCAAATATTGGTTTTGTATATTTTGCATTTTTTCTTTCATTATTAGTATTATTAGTACTATTAGTAAAGCTGTTTTAATTTTCCAACCCGTAAGTCTCTCTTCCTTCTCCTCCCTTTCTCTTCCATGGGGAGGGTGGAGAGGTAATAGGGAACATCTGTCAGTCCATTTATTATCACCCTGCTCTAAATGGTGACAGAGGTTTACAGCAGTGTACATAATGCTGTACCAGACTACAACTTAAGTTTATCTTACATTTCTGTAACTAATAATTCCTCTGGATAATTTATTCTTGTGGGCATGAAGAGTGTTTTGCGTTAAAATAAATTTATTTAGTTGCATCTGTGCCAAAATTTCTAGCAATTCTCCATTTCCCTTCCTGTTCTCATTACTCACCCTTCGAACCACTTCACTGTCCTAACCAGCCAACCTACCTATTGGTATGACATCTGTTTCCCAGGGAATAAAGCCCCTGGACATGCCAGCAATTCCAGTTCCTGTGGTTCAAGATCTGCTTCCGGGAGGCAACTAATCCAAGGTGCCATGTTAGTATTATTACAGTTTGATGCAATGCCTTTGCACTGACCACTATTTTGAAACAACTGTGTGATGCTGCTGTAGTCATCAAGGGGGATGCCAACCAAGCATGTGTAGAACGGGTTTTCCGGAGATGCCATAGCTAGGCATATGGAGTCCTGGTCAGTCATGTTGGCTAAAGTACTCCACATGTTAGTCTTTGTCTGTGCGGGCATCCAAAACACAGCAGCTGCAACAATCATTGTCAGGAAGATAACACAGGTTTCACGTTTCGTGCCAGCAACCATTGCAGCCCTTGATCTGTAAAGACACAAGCATAACCTCTCCCCCAGGTTATCAATTGATGTGGCCTTTTCCATTGACCATTAAGTAGTGATTTGGCCATGACTAATGTAGGTTCTTTTTGATTTAGCATGGTTTTGGGTCACACTTGCAAAGTATTTCATCACATACAATGCTTTTGACAATTGGTTTTGTGGTGTTTTCCCTACTTCTCCCCCCTTTTTGTTTTAAAAAAGAACAGAACCAAAACAAAAAACACAGTTCAGAAGCAGATACGTGCATTGGACCTTGACTACGTACTCAGAATCACAAATCAAATTTAGAGGTTCCTCCTTAAAAAGCTCTAAGTAATGTAAAGCTGTGCTAATTGGGTTGAACCTTCAATTATTTTTACAGAATGATGCCAATTGTTATCTTCACACCAAACCACTACAGCTTTATGAGACTTCCCAGAACCATCGACAAAAACTTTGCAAGTATGTAGGGTCAGACCAAATACAAGTATGGCCTACGGCCTGATGTTAGAGACTTGCAGGTTCTGCAGCAATTTACATTTTACATTTATGCATGCCAAAAGCTGTGCTGTTAAGAAAACCAGCTAGTGCAATTGACAAAGACATAGATTACAAATAAAATCTAAAAATCAGAATTAAATTTCACAAATGGTACATATATTACAAAAGGATCATGGCCTATTGAAACTTAAATTCATTCCCTGCTTTTCTTGATCAGAGTAACAAGCAGTATATCAGTCTGCTAGCAATCTCATCATACTGTCCCACAATAGCCACAGGTTGTTTCTATGTTGTAGCTATAAATAGACAAATCTGCAAGTCCAATCGAATACAGTCAACCTGTAAGGTTGTCATAAATTCATTCCTCAAAGTTTCCAACTCCATTTTGGCTGTCATATTTATTGCATATTGTTTTCCCTTACCAGATCGAAGTCCTGTTTCAGATCAATCAGTGTAGTATTTGCTTTATCGAAACATTGGCTGTTAATACTAGTGGAAATACAGCATTTGAAATTTCCTTGGAGATTTCTCACTTGCAGCAAACAGATCTGCACCATCCAAGCACCTTCTTGTAGGCCATGCAACTAAACAGAATTCTCAGAAAACGTTATTTGAGCTTACAATTTACCTAACAAATCTTAACCTAAGAGAGGTATAGGAGTTTCTAACAACTATAAGAATTCATGTATTAAAACCTTGTTCCAAATTTGGCATTCCATTGGTCTCAAAAAATGGCCTTTCTTTCGTTCTCTCTCATGACCTCAAAAACCAGCATGGTGAATTTACTAAGAAGTCACTTACAACTAATTACCACAGAATAAGTCTGTTAACAAATTTTTGGTTTAATTTTCCAGTTTCATTAGAACTATGGGTCTGGTAAGGATGCCTTTAAACTTCATCCTCGGACTCCTTCATGCAGCATTACAGCTCTCTAGCAGTAATATTGCTTGGGGAGGGGCGTGGGGGGGAATAAAACTTCCCTCTCGCCCCCATCTGAGATGGCAAGACGTACAGCCCAGCATGAAAACACATCAGTTTGAACATCAAACCAATCTGGCTCCACTCCACACTCAAATCAGTACCAGTCTGACCCAGAGAAGCACTGAACACTGTGACCCCCCAAAGCTGACCAGTGTGAAAAGACTGACTTCAGCAAGGAGGTAAAATTATGAGCTCTTTTCCCCAGATGTGCCAAAACCTAGGAAACAAGACAGAAGCAAAAATAAACAACACCAACAACCCCTGATTCAACGCTGAAAAACAACACAGTGCCACAACAAAAATGGATGACATAACTTCAGGGAAAGAAAAAAAAGGACAGAGCGGGGGGAGTAAAGCCCCCCTTTCTCTGCTTTAAAAGTGGGCAGCCAGGTTTTTCCAGTTGTTTTTTCTTTCTCTTCCTGCTGCAGTTTTAGGTATAACCAAGGTCATGCAGCTGGCATAAGGACTGGTAAGAAGTGGGAGGCTCTGGGAAACTTCTCAGTTACAATGAGCTGCACATAGGCCTGGGATATTTTGCTCTTTTGTTTACCCATTTCATTCCAACTACACTTTATATGCAATTTCAAGTAGCTCAGAAATAGTTACATTCCTTAGCTCCATTTACCTTTTATAATTTAGAGATGTCAAAAAACAGTATAAACCAGTATAACAAAAATAAATCCATTAGTCTATTTTCCTAGATCCAAATCAGTTAATATTCTATCAATTTTTAAATACAACCTCTTCCAAATTCACAGCTATCATAGCATTTTAACGATTTAAATGCTTTTCTAACAATATAAGCAATCATTCTAATGTGTAAGGATGCATCCTAAGGGGGAGCAAGGTGGAATTTTAGCAGTGGAACCAGTTCCCATTTTGTAATTATCTCCCCAAACAAGATTCTTTTTGTACCAAATATGAATATGCAAACTAAAATACTGAGCTCAGATATGAGAACCATATACCAAGTTCAAATAAGCAGATGGATCACAGTTACACCAATTTAAGACAATTTTTGCATTGCACCTTTGGCCCGCTTGCTGCTCAGCCAGGTGGAGGTACCTCTGGGTCTCCCTGACAAAATAGGTCAGTGCGCGCTGGAGTCCCATCGGCCCCCGCAGCGAGCTGGACTGGGCAAGGCCTTTTTTTTGTTTTGTTTTGTTTTGTTTTAGTGTCTCATCTGGTGCGCTACAGCTGTTATTCCAAAACCAGGATTCTTTACATGATGTGCATACGGAAAAGCCAAATCCACGACACCAAGATGAGACACAGCCTGTCACAGAGTTGCGCAAGTCTGAATGCTGGAATAAAGGTAGTATGCTAGAGAAAAGAAAAAAAAAAATAACAGCTACTACACACAAAATTTTACCATCACATTCACGCAGTAAAGAACTAAATTACTTATGATCTTCTGAATTATCACAAAACGTACATTTTGAGTCAATGAATTCTCGTGATTTAACAGACTGTGAACTTATCGTACCATATAACACAAACCTACCAAAATTGCAACATGCTTAAACCGATACCCACAAAGCAAACAGGTTAATGAGGAAAGCATCTTGCAGACTTCAGCAAGTTTACTGTGACCTGTGTGTTATCAGTTAACTCTCTCTCAGCTTGTTGACGTTCAAACCGTTCCAGCTGTAAAACTGTCTGTAATGATCTAATGATCTCTTGTAGAGATTTATTTTGTCCTCCTCTTCTCACCCTAAAAACAACATTAATTACAACAAAATTTTATTCTCTAGACACTTTTCCCAATCATTTAATGTAAACAGCAGCGAACACTGATTTCAATATTTAACAAGATCTTCCTTCCTCATAATTCCGAGTGCTTTCCTAAGTTTTAAAACACCTCCCAATACTGATTTTTCAGGAACACAACTGAAAACAATTATTCCTGACCCCATCTTGCAAGTAAAAACCTTGAGAAGGGGGAGGGAGGGGTAGAAAACACAGGCTGCTTGCAGCACGACTGGGAAAAATGGGGAGAGAGTTTTATGGCGCACTGAAAAACAACTAGGAAAACAATTAACTCACATTCCTAACAAGCTGCTTGATTTTCAGAGAGGCAATACACAGAAACACATAATATGTACTGTAAAACTTGCAGATAACATGTTGATAGCAAACATTGGCATTCTCTACTGCTAATTTCAGCACCAATGCTTTGTTAGCTTCTAAGTTTTCAACCTGCTTATTGATGGCCTCTTGAAGATGGTCAATAAATTGCATGTAATTCTCATTGGGACCCTGATTAATAGTTGCAAATGATTTGGCTGCATTGTTGGTTTCAGGCACCTTTATCATAGCTCGATATGCGAGGTCTGTTGACTGCCTCAGGATTTCAGAAAGTTATCGTGCCTGTAGTTGTGGTGTGTCAAGTAGTGTCTCTTCCAGAAACACACAGGGTCCCGTGGTTTAACTGTAATCGAAACTGGGGGTAAATCCCAGCTTTTTCATAAGTTCGGTTTACACTCTGAAACTCTACCCCCACCCTCAGGAATTCGCTTTTCAGCAGTGTGGGAGGGAGGCGGGGGCAGGTTGGGGGGACCCAAATCCGTAGGAATTACGTTATTTGGCTCGGTCTGGCTCACCACGGGGGGGTCCTCCCCACCTAAATCTCCAGGCAAGGGGGGATAGGAAAAAAAAATGTCCATTTTTTTCTTCCGCGACTGATAGCGGCGGTGCAGATGGTTGAACCGTGATCAATGGAGGTGACGCAGACAGTGGAACCGCGGTTGATGATGGTAGAGGAGAGGTTTGAGCCGTGTTTGATGACAGCGGAGCAGTCGGCCGAACGCACTTCTCCGAATGGTGCTCTGAGGGCCCCTCCCGAGACCATAACGCTGTTTTTTCATGTGAGTCTTTCATAGCTTTTAACTGATCTTGGGGCCACACATATGTATACGACTCTTTCATAATTTTTCTCTGATCTCGGGGCCACACATACGTACGCTTCTCCTTTATTCCTTTTAACTTTCCAAGAAAGTGCCACGGATCCTTATCCGTGTCAGATAATATGGACTTGGGCGGTTTTGACGAATCTTTAGTAACAGGGGGGGTCGGAGCAGTACTTAATCTTGCTTTTTTCTCCGAATCTGGCCCAGGAGAGACAGGAAGACCATCCCCCTCTGCCACCTCTGCCTGTTGCTGTTTTAACTCTTTCAGGGTATCTAATAACAAGCGCCACGTCGTTAACAGTTCAGTTGCTTCCTTGGACCCTTGGGTAGCACTGTCAAACAATTTATCTCCCAAGTCCATCCATTGTGACACACTAAATGCTGTCACAGGATTAACCTCTAAACCTTGTGCTTTGCCCCATAGTAACATTTTTCTTAAAGTCAGTTCCGGAAGGCTAACACCCTGCTTCTTCAGAAGCAGCTTCCATGTAGATAATATAGTACCCTCTTCTTTAGATACGTTTCACCCCACCTGTTCCCGGTAGCTCACCTCCTCCTTAGCGAGGTGTCTTTTCAATCGATCCGGATCTTCGGCAGCTCTCCTCGGCTGCTCTTATCAGCTGTACCAGGCTCCGTCTCCACAGCTCTTCTTCGGCTGTTCACAGCTTCACGCTGTCACCTTGTCATGCGAGATCCTCTTCAGGCAGGATCACGTCGGGGTCACCATATGTCGCAGTTGAGACGGACAAACGACATAGACCAAGTTCTTTCAAGATGAAAGTAATAGATGCCATTTATTGCTACAAGTGCATTTTTATACAATTCTACCAGTTCATGTGTCTTTTCACTATTGGTTACAAGTTACAGCACTAACATCTCATTGGTTAATTTTTCTATCATCCATGTTATTCTTCTATCCCCTTCTCTCTCACGGGTACATCTCTCCTCTCTCCGGATACTCCTTTACTCCCATCCTTCTCAAGGGTAAATCTTAATATCTCAAGGCTGATCTCTACTCTCATATTTTCTGTCAAGGATTCCACAGACCCGCTGCAGTTTCCTATAGTTACCTTTCTACTGGGGGATCTCTGAAGCCACACCTAAGCTCCCAGGCAGAGGTGACACAAGCGGGGCCGTAGGCGTTGGTCAGTTCAGCCCTGCTGAAAGATCACTGGGCCTGCTGAGCTCGCCTGTATTTCAAGGCTTCAGGCAGGCATAGTCTCCCCCTCTGTCTCACAACAAAGCAGGAATCTCAGACTTAGTGATAAGGTGCCTAGATTTTCTCACAGGCCTATGTTATCTAACACAGAGGTTCTGCTCATCAAGCATACAGGGTCAGTAAAACAATTAGTGTGATGTATGTGCTTTTTCTACAGACAGGTGCAAGTCACTTGAGCGTATTTACATTTAACTAACCTCCTCGCCAAATCTTCCGCTATATCCCCATACATATGCCTTTTTCTGTCCTACACTTTTGACATCAGCATAGATAGCGAACATGCTTTATTAGATAGACCTGTGACATGGTTCTTCACCTGAGCTAAGATCGTGGGTCTCATCAGAGCCCAGGAAGAAGTAAAAGCAAATCCTAGATATCAGATAAATAAATGTCTTGGTTTAACCCCAGTAGGCAGCTAAGCACCACACATCCTCTCACTCATTCCTCTTGCAGTAGGGTGTGGGAGAGAATTGGAAGGGTAAAAGTGAGAAAACTCATGGGCTGAGACAAAGACAGTTTAACAGAGAAAGCAAAAGCTGTGCACACAAGCAAAGCAAAATAAGGAATTCATCCACTACTTCCCATCAGCAGGCAGATGTTTAGCCATTTCCAGGAAAGCAGGGCTTCATCACACTTCCTTGGGAAGACAGATGCCATAACTCCAAATGTCCCCCCTTCCTTCTTCTTCCCCCAGCTTTTGTTGCTGAGCATGACGTCATATGGCATGGAATATCTCTTTGGCCAGTTGGGGTCAGCTGTCCTGGCTATGTCCCCTCCCAACTTCTTGGGCACCCCCAGCCTACTCGCTGGCAGGGCAGCGTGAGAAGCAGAAAAGGCCTCGACGCTGTGTAAGTGATGTCTTGATTCTTAAAAAAATTGATTTATTGTTTAGACTTTAGGGGTTTGTATTGCGTAGAAATACTTGCCATGCATCCGTAAGTAAAGCGTAACTTCCCTTAAGAAGATAACGGGAAGAAAAATGAGAAACTCAAGGTTTTAGTGACCAATAAGTCCTTCAAGAGGAACCAAAAAGACTGATAAGCGAGGACCATCCTGCCCCAGAAAGAATTAACAAGCAGGATGATTGTTCAACAAGTGTGAAGTCAGCAGAAATCGGCGGTAACTAGGGGAAAGGCAAAGATGGTAGGGGGAGATTATTTGGTGTCAGAAGTGGGATAAGAACCCGCGACAGTTTTTATTTGATATCAGAAGTGGGATATTCTGTGAGAAGCAGTTTTAAAGTGGGGGGATAGAAGCCAGAGACTTTAAAGGAGGACTGATCGGTCTGTGTCGCATTCTCCAGCAGTGGATCATGGCATCCCTGATTAAGCCAGACCTGGACTGCTCCCTGTTGTTGAATTTACTAAAAGATTATAAGGCTTGCCCGACCCCTGAGGGTCTTAAGTGGGCCTCTGGATGTTGGTCGTCTCCAGATATTGTAACTCTAGCGAATAAGGGACTTGGCAAAAGAAAAGAGGTTTAACCTCGGAAAAGGCAAAGCGATCGTGTGTGCTGTATTAGGTGCAGCATTGATAGCTGGTCAGAAAGACAAAGAAACTGATCAGGCGGTGATTAAGTCGTTGCAGACAGAGTTGGCAGTAGAGCATTCTAAGTGGCAACAAGCAGAACAGGAGTTAGCTGATAACAAACGAATCATAGAAAACTTGCAGAACAGTTTACGAGATGCTTTTTCAAGAGAAAGGCAGGTAAGGTTGAAATTGGCTAATTATGTAGATTTGGATAGTGATCTGGGGTTTTCCAACCCAGTAAAAGAAACTTCTCTTACGGCAAGGGAGGTAACTCCTCTTTACCAGTGGAGAGAATTGGAGGTTGTGTCAAAATGTGATCCTACTCCCGAGCTTCGGCCACTTGTTAAAACTGAAATTGTACATGACGGCGGGGAGGCCGAGCCCACTATTGTCACTAAAGAAATACCGTATACAGTCACTGAACTAGCAAAGTTACAGGAAAAATATAGCAGGCTGGCTACGGAGACTGAGACAGAATATGTGTGGAGAGTTTCTCTGACTGGTGGTGATAGAATAAGGCTTTCTGAGGAAGAATGTCAAGGATATTGGGGTCCTGGCGTATTTCTAACAGTAGAAGATGACAGGGAGCCTTGGTCCCTGACCCAGAGAGCTGCGTATTGGGCCGGTGGTTTAGACCCTTCGGAGAGGGGAGACCCGCTTGCTATTCCTACCTCTGGGGTAAGACAGCTTACTGAGAGCATTCAGAAAGCAGCTTGTCTGCAGCTGATGCATGATAGGTGTTTGTTTCCTCGCCAGCCCTCCCCAATGTTGCTGTTTGCTGACCCTGACAGGATGACCCCCTTAATTAGAGGGTTACCTGACTTGTTAAAAGTCTATGCCATACAAATCCAGGATCGTCTGAGAGCCACCGCAGCTGGGGGGCCTCAGGCTGGACCGGGTCTCTCTTGGGGAGAGATTGCACGGGGGTTGATTAATTATGGCCAGCGTATGGGGTTCGTCGGGAAAGAGGTTAAGTCCCAAGTAGCGGTCCACCGAACTGAAACAGAGGTAAAATTCCCTCTCCCCCGAGATAAGAATTTTACGGGGGTAGGTTTGAGGCATCAATGTTGGAAATAAGGTCTGGATAAAGGTATTCCCCAGGAATTGATGGATGGTTTGCCCCTCCCCAATTTACAGCTGCTTGTAAAGATGTGGAAACCAGCAAATACAGATCAACCAGGAAAGCAAGACACTCCCACGGCCCCTGTAACTCAGGTGTCAGCCATGCCAGTAATTTCTACTGCTCCTAGAGGGGAATTCAACAGCCCCTCAAAGCCGGGAAACTTCCTTCGCCGTCTCCAGTAAGTGAGATGGGGGACAGCGAATGGATATATTTCAGACGGCTCACTGAAGATAAGGGAGATCCGCTAGTAACTGAGACTCCCACAAATATTCTGGATTTGGATTTACTGAAGGGCCTGGTGGCAGCTCAAACACCAAGCACCTGGACAAACAAACTGAGCAACAAATGGTAAAGGTCCTACAGGACCGGTTAGCTGCCGAATGCAATATCACTCAGCAGCTCCTCAGAGCTCTGTTAGATGCATTAGACCAGAAGAAAATATTACGATCTGAATTTGAAGAATATAAGCGGGTAAAATATTACCAGATAAATCTTGATTCTGCTCTAGGCAGTGAGCCCGGTTTTACCAGCCCAGCTCAAGTGGCTGAGGAACAGGATCTTAAAACCCTGCATCCACCTAAAGAACTGGAAATTATCTGTGAAGTATCTTATCCCAAGAACAAGCAGGCCGCTCATTAACACTGAGTCTACTGGTAACAGCCAAGCCGGGGTGGCTCTGCAAGTTGCCACCCAAACAATATCATTCCCTGCAGCCAACTTGTCAGAGACTCGGGAGAATTTTAGTAACTTAGCCCAAGAAACAGAAACAGAATGTGTTTTAACTGGTGGTGATCAAACTTTGTTCTCAGAGAAGGAGGCACAAGGGTATTCAGAGCCTAGTGTGCTTCTGACTGCTAATGATCAAAGAGAGTCGTTAACTCAAGCTGCCTATTGGGCGGGGGAGCTGGACCCTTTAGAAAGGGGAGACCCAGTATGCATTGAAACCCTCACTGTAAATCACCTAACTGAAAATTTACAGAAATCCGCCTGTCCCCAGTTAATTCATAACACGAGCTTGCTTCCACAAGAGTCTTCCCCAGTGCTGGTAACTGTAGACCCTGACGGGCTTCCTGACCCACTGAAACTGCGTGTGGTGCGGCTGCGGGACCTTTTGAGGGATGCGCCGTCTCCACGGGGCTGGGGGTGTGATCCCTGGGGTGGTCGAGCCATTGCTTGTGGTGAGGTGGCTCAGGAGCTTAATTGTGGTAGCATGGGTCTGATGGGAGGAGCCACAGAAACAAAAACTGCTGTACCGAGAGTGAAACAGCAGGTAAATCGAACTCCTCCCCTAGGTGTCCCGGAGACAAAAAGAAACCTTTTGTGGTTTGATGTAATAGAGAAGGGAATTCCCCAAGATGTAATAGATGGAATGTCTACCCTGGCCCTGGAAAAGCTTATTAGGGCATGGAAGGCACCCCATAAAAATGAACTGCTCGCTTGGGGGTGCATGAAAGCAGAGCCCCGAGCTGGTGGGACAGCAATTGTCCCTGAGACGCCCACTATTCCTGAGGGCGGGTAACAGACCTGCTGCGCCCAGTCAGTGAGCCGGGGGGCAGCCAGTGCATTCATTTAAAGAGGCTCACAGAAACTGCTAAGGGGATCTGTTGATCACCTTTCCCCTTGAATTACTTTTAAAATCAATCCCCCACTGTTGGGGTGGTCCAAGACTCAGCCAAAAATGAGTTCAATGGTTTGCCTCTGACTTACTGCTTTGTGTCCCCAAGCCCCCACTATTCTTCCAGGAAACAGAAAAAACAAGGACCCAGCAACTATGTTAGCATTCAAGACACATAACCACAGGTGCAGTTATATGCGGTGCTTTATTTCAGCGCTGGGAAACCAGGGGTTCACACCCAAAGCTGGTTTCAGCAACTGATTCAGACTACACTATATTTATACAATTTGGTCACATACATATTAATTACAATTCTTGACAACCATTAGCATATTCCACACCTATTCTAACACAAACTGTCTATCTAAGCGATGCTAAGTAACATTCGCATGTTTCAGTTATTTCTAAGTTACCTGTTTTAAAAGAATATGTCATAAATCTATGTCAATTTTAAGAATAGGTATGGTTATATAAGATCATGCTTGAATGCACATTCTGAACCTGGATACAGCATCAAAGCCAAGAATCTTGGATACGGTCTACAGAATCAAAACACAGCCCACAAAATTCAATTCAACTATAACATTTCCCCCCTTTGAAAATGCTTTTCTATTCCTAGACAATGCATTTTCACTACATTATGTTTTCCTTATAAGCTGGAGGGTTGTCAAAAGTGGGTCTGCTAAGAACAGTAAAGATGCGGTCGTTCCTGGCGTTTGATTGACTTATTTGATGCTTAATACAAGCATAAAGCAAAAAGAAAAGAGCAACTATAATGGCAAGCAAAAATAAACTCTCCAATAACAAATATACCCATCCTCCCAGGTTCAGGTTCAATTTGCCTAGCAAGGCCCCAATCCAACTCTGCTCTACATCTTGTTTTTCCGCTTGCAGTTCTTTTTCTGTTTGGGTTAATTGGGAAATATCTTTCTCCACTTCAGAGGTTACGTTTGGGATATGAATGCAGCAATGATCAACCCTATCTTTTAAATACCCACAAACCCCATTTTCTTTTAGCAACATTATGTCAAGTGCCATTCTGTTCTGCAAAGTCATTTTGGTCGTAGCTTGCAATTGTATATTGAATTCTCGAAAACCCTTTTTGGTTACCCTTGCCAATCGATCCATCTGTCCAATTAATCTGTCAATCATTACTCTGTTTCTATAGGCTGCAATTGGTGCAAAGAAAGATTCTAATGCCCAGCCGAATTTAACACTACCCGATGGTTCGTGCCACACATCATCTTCATCTATCTCTCGTTTGTACCTAACTTGTAGGAGTTCTTGCCTATTCTTCAAGGGTGACCTTTTCCAAATGGGACATAGGGTTGGTAACCCCAAAGTAACCTCCCTTACAGGTCCTGCTATCGGTAAATGTGTTGTCCAGGTTCCATCACTTAAGGCCCAAACAACAACCCCCTGCAGCGCTACAGGCTGGGCGCAGAGTGGCTGGAGAGCAGTCAGACAGAAAGGGACCTGGGGGTACTAATTGACAGGAAGCTCAACATGAGCCAACAGTGTGCCCAGGTGGCCAAGAAGGCCAACGGTATCCTGTCCTGTATCAAAAATAGCGTGGTCAGCAGGACAAGGGAAGTGATCCTTCCCCTGTACTCTGCATTGGTGAGGCCACACCTGGAGTATTGTGTTCAGTTCTGGGCCCCTCAGTTCAGGAAAGACATTGAAGTGCTGGAGCGGGTCCAGAGAAGAGCAACACGACTGGTGAAGGGACTTGAACATAAGACCTATGAGGAGAGGCTGAGGGAGCTGGGGTTGTTTAGTCTAGAGAAGAGGAGGCTTAGAGGTGACCTCATCACTCTCTATAACTACCTGAAGGGAAGTTATAGCCAGGTGGGGATTGGTCTCTTCTCCCAGGCAGTTAGCAATAGGACAAGGGGGCATGGGCTTAAACTCTACCAGGGGAAATTTAGGCTGGATATTAGAAATAAATTCTTTACAGAGAGAGTGATCAGGCATTGGAATGGCCTGCCCAGGGAGGTAGTGGACTCGCCGTCCCTAGAGGTTTTTAAACTGAGATTGGACATGGCACTTAGTGCCATGATCTAGTAAACGGACTAGAGTTGGACCAAGGGTTGGACTCGATGATCTCTGAGGTCTTTTCCAACCCAGTCGATTCTGTGATTCTGTGATTCTGTGATTCTGTGAATTGTCCCACACTACCTATAGTTCCTCTACAATCTATCTTATCTCCATCAATGCCTATTTTGATTGCTTCCTTTGGATCCAATTGTTTCTGACAAATGCAACCTGCGATTACTGCAACTTTAATGATGGACAGAGGTATTTCTCTCACATCTGTCTGGCAGGTCATTACTCGAGAGCAATTCCACCACGGTACTGTTACTCCTCTTGTTACATTGGTCCATCGTATACACCATGGAAATGCTTCACTATATTGATATTGCTGTACTATACTCAACGTCCACATGTTATTCCATTATTCAGTTATGTTCTGATTATCCTGATCTTTACATTCCCAATAGGCTCGCTCAACCTTTTCGTATACTGTTTTGGTAGTCCACCTTTCATACGTGCAATACCCAATATTATGAAATCGTCCTATCTTTATAAATATTGCTCCTGGCAACTTTAAGCAGTCATCTCTTTTTATCATGGCCTTCTCAACAAGCTCTTTTGTTCGTTATTCAATTGGTACTTGCTCTATTTTAGTATGGGACTCACACACTATCTTACCAGTCTTGTTTATTTCTGGTAAGGTCGTAGATATTATTCCCCACTGTACTGGGTCTTCGGCTGATTTCCGGATGGGAAGACAAGCAGTGATGCTAGTGGCATTTTGAGTTCGTGCAAAATCTCGAATTAGTCCTATCATCAGATTCTCTGCCTGATTCTGTACGCTCTGCACTACTTGTGGCATTTGAGTATCGTCACTATCTCCTATAGCCCTTCGTGTTTTACATAATTGTTCTCCAGTGACTTTGCAAATCAGTGTGGCATACAGTCCGGATACATAAGCTACTATAAAAACAAAACAGTAACAAAAGTTAGACATCCTGCGTTGTGATTTTAAGTGTGGTTGGACCCACTAATTGTGATTGCCACTGTTTTGGAACTTTCTTCACTCGGGTGTAATGTATCCAGGAGTCTATTTCAGCAACCTTGATTGCGGTAAATGTAGTTAAAAGTACTTGATAAGGTCCGTCCCAACGTTCTTTTAAAGGATCTTCTCTCCAAGTCTTTATATACACCGTGTCTCCAGGCTCTATATCATGTACCGGATTCTCAAGTGCTAGTGGGCGATTCCACACTAATACGGATCTGAGTCGATTCAATGTCCTGCCGAGAGACAACACATAATTGTACACATCCTGATTACCTTTTACATGTACACTTGGATTCGGATCAGGTGCTTCATATGGTTTGCCATACAGAATTTCGTATGGGCTTACCGACATTCCACTCCTAGGTTTAATCCTAATTCGCAATAACGCTATTGGTAAGGCCTGAGGCCATTGAATTTTTGCTTCCTGGCAAATTTTGCTAAGTTGTCGTTTTAACGTCTGATTCATTTTCTCCACCTGGCCACTAGACTGGGGTCTCCACGGGGTGTGTAATTCCCATTTAATTCCCAAACATCTACTGACTTCCTTTACCACTTGAGCAACAAAATGCGGTCCCCTATCAGATGATATTCCCAATGGTACTCCAAATCTAGGAATTATTTCCTTCAGTAACCATTTTACAGTTTCTTGTGCCTGGTTGGTGTGACAAGGGAAGGCTTCTGGCCATCCTGAAAAGGTGCATACCCCAACTAACAGATATCTGAATCCTTGAGTTTTGGGGAGTTCCACATAATCTATTTGCCAACAATCCCCTGGTTGTACACCTGTCCTAATTTTTCCCATATCTACTTTTCTTTTAACTAAAGGATTATTTCTCAAGCAAATTTCACACTTAGCTGTGATAGATTTTGCCATTGTTAACATCTGGACCGAGATAATTTGTTTTCTTAGATAAGTTACCAATGCTTCTGCACCCCAATGACACTTCCGGTGCTCCGCCTGAAGTATCCCTCTCATAATTGTGATTGGCCCCACAATTTGTCCGTTGGTGGTTACATACCATCCAGAATTATCCTTGACGGCTTTTACTAGTCTTGCCAATTTCTCATCTTCTGTAGAATATTCAGGTGCCTCTGAAGGTGTAGGTAATAAATCAATTGCTCTTACCTTTTGGGAAACAAGACCCACCATCATCCAGACTCATCGTGCCACTGATCGGGCTGTCTGATCAGCAAGTCGGTTTCCTTCAATAATTTTCGATGTCCCACTTTGATGAGCTTTACAGTGCATGATGGCAACTAGTGATGGCTTTTGAACGGCATTAATCAAGTTCAATATTTCTTTTTGGTACTTGATGTTTGTTCCTTGGGAGGAGAGTAGTCCACGCTCTTTCCAAAGAGCTCCATGTACATGAACAACCCCGAATGCATATTTTGAGTCAGTCCAAAGTCCAAAGTCAGGACCCTTTTGTCCTCACTGAGCTCTAATGCCCTAGTTAGGGCTATCAACTCAGCTTTCTGTGCTGATGTGTTTGGTGGTAGGGATTTAGCTTCAGTTACTGTTTTGGCAGTAGTAATCGCGTATCCTGCATACCGCACTCCGCTTTCCACAAAACTACTGCCGTCAGTAAAAAGCTCCCAATCCGTCTTCTCCAATGGGGTATCTTTCAGTTCAGGTCGACTTGCATGGGTATATTCAATGACCTCCACACAATCATGTTCCAGATTTTCTTCTTCAGTCTCTGTGCTTAAAAACACAGCTGGATTCATTAGGTTAGTTGTTTTTAGGATAACATCATCTGCTCTGTCAAAATTGCCTGATATTTCATCATTCTACTGGGGAAAGCCAATGGCCCCCCTTTTGTTCCAATACAGTAGTCACCATATGGGATACAAACACTTCGATTTTTTGCCATAGTCAGTTTCCGGACTTCCTGAATTAATATCACGGTAGCAGCCACCGCCCGCAAGCACGCCGGCCATCCAGCACTTACCGGGTCAAGTTGTTTAGAGAAATAACCTACGGGCCTTTTCCAAGATCCCAGCCGTTGGGTTAATACCCCTAGAGCAAGTCTCTGTCGTTCATGTACAAATAACTGGAAGTCTTTACTCAAATCAGGTAGGCCCAAAGCAGGCGCTTGCATTAAGGCCTGTTTCAATTTTTGAAAAGCTTCTTGTTGTGGTCTTTCCCACACCAAGGTCTTATTCTTCTGTGCCTCGTATAAAGGTTTGGCAATAAGTCCATAGTCCATGATCCAGAGCCTGCACCATCCTGCCATTCCTAGAAAAGATCTTAATTCATGTAAGTTACGCGGTTCTGAGATCGCACAGATAGCATGTACACAGTTTATACCCAGTCTTCGCTGTCCTTGAGAAAGCTCGCATCCTAGATAGATCACAGTTGTGGATGCAATCTGAGCTTTATTTTTTTGACACTTTATATCCATTCATTCCTAATTGATTCAATATTTCAATTGTTACCTGAATGTAAAGTTCTTGGGTTTCAGCAGCAATCAGAATATCATCCACATAATGCAGCAACAAATACCATTGTCGAGGAATTCCGATATGGCCTCTTGTAGTCCACTCCTCAAGTTCTTTGGCTAGTTGATTTCCAAAGATAGTCGGACTATTCTTAAATCCTTGTGGAATGCGTGTCCAGGTTAATTGGGCCTTTCTCCCGTTGTGTGGATTCTCCCATTCGAAAGCGAATAGCTTTTTGCTTTCCTGGTCAAGGGGTATGCAGAAGAAGGCATCTTTTAAATCAAGTACTGTAAACCATTTATATTTCTCTTTCACAGATGTTAACAAGGTATACGGATTTGCAACTACCGGATGTATGTCCTTAGTGATCTGGTTTATTGCTCGTAAGTCTTGGACTAGTCGATAGCTACCATCAGGTTTCTTTACTGGAAAAATTGGAGTATTGTATTCTGATTCACATTCTTCTAGAATTCCATATTTCAAAAATTTCTCAATTAAAGATACTATTCCTAATCTGGCTTCCAATTTCAATGGGTACTGTCTTAATCGTACCGGTTCAGCACCTTCCTTCAGCGCTACTTTCACAGGTTTAGCTGCCTTTGACTTCCCAGGTATGTCAGTTTCCCATACCGTGGGAATCACTGCATCTTCTATTGCCTGTGGTATTTTTACAATTGGATTTTCTTTTAATAGTAAAATTTGTCCTACCTTTGACTCCGGAACTTTCATTACCAAATTTCCATCCTCAAATGTTATTGTGGCATCTAATTTAGTCAGCAAATCTCGTCCTAAAAGAGAAACTCAACAATCTGGAACATATAAGAACTCGTGGGTTAGCTCCTTTTCTCCAAAACACAAATCCAAAGGTTGCAGGAATGGCCGTACTTCCTCCTTCCCTGTGGCACCAACAATTGTTGTAGCTTTGTGACCCACCGCCCCCTGTAAGGAATTTAATACAGAGTAAGTAGCCCCCGTGTCTACTAAAAATCTTACATCCCGGTCTCCCACTTGTATTGTCACTAAGGGCTCCTTATTCTGGGTTTTCACTTCCGTGCCTTCATATAGTCAGCTGTTTTTACTGTATTCCCTTAACACCATAGTCTGTACCGCATTTCCCGTCGCATCGGACATCTGACCCATGGGGCTCCTAGCCGGGCATTCATTTTTCCAGTGTCCTTCTTGCCTACAATAAGCACATTGATTTATGCCAAACCTCGTGAGAGGTCTCAGGGGAGTTCCCTGGGCACTCCACGAACCACGTCCCCGACCTCCTCCTCTACTATTTCCAGCTCCCCTACCCCGGACCCCTACTCCCCTGCCTTGTCCCTGGATCAAAGCCAACAAATTTTGCTGGTGGCGTCTCGATTGTTCTTTTTCTCTATTATTATAAACTTTCCAAGCTGTTTCTAACATTACGTCCAGATCCCTTAATTGTGCACCCTCTAATTTCTGCAGCTTCTTTCGAATGTCATCTTGAGATTGCCCTAAGAAAATTAGAGCCAACTGAATTTTCGCTTGCTCCGTTTCTATGTCTAAATCCGTATATCTTTTGGCAGCTTCTTTCAGTCTTTCTAAAAAGGCTGAGGGAGACTCATTCTTTTCCTGCCTTACATTATACAATTTCGACCAATTCATTTGCTTCGGCATAGCAGTTTGAACGCCAATCAATAACCAATCCTGATACCTCCGGAGACGGCATAACCCGCCTCCTGTATTATAATTCCATCGGGGATCTTCCTTTGGAAAATTCTCATCAACATTCCCCTCTACTCTCCCATTCCGGATATCTTCTCTCACCTTATCCCTTGCAGCCCGTATAACCATATCCTTTTCTGTAGAATCCATTAATGTATCTAGAATGACTTGTAAATCATCCCAATCAGGATTCTGCGTCTTAATTATCATCTTAATCACTTTTGCAACCTTATCTGGGTTTTCCCGATAAGGACCAGCCGACTGCTTCCAGATCACTAAATCCCCCGGCGAAAACGGGACTTTTACATAGACTGGTTCCCCCCCAACACCTACCGCCTGCCGCAGGGGTGCTATCACATTTGATAATCCTCCCCCCTTTTGCGCTTCCTTTTCTTTTTCTCTATTTCTAGTTCGGTGAGATATTGGGGTTACAGTTATTCCTTTTACACCGGCTATTGCCTCCTTTTCATCACTTGATTCGTCATCACTATCAACGTGAAGGACAGGCGCGGAGGGTCTAATTGGTACCCCTTCCTCAGAAGGCGCAACATCAAAACACAGTAAATCCGTCTTTGAATCATTACCACTGCTATTTTCTACAGCCAAACACGTTATGCATTTCTTTTCCGTTGTGCATCCCGTACACTTATTATTGCTGTTACCTTGCACTAACATTAACCCACAGCCCTCTCTCCAATCATGCTTTTGCTCAAGATAGAAGAAGAGATCGACGTATGGAACTTCATCCCATTTGCCCTCTCTCTGACAAAACCTCATTAATTCAGCAATAATTTCATGGTTCAAAGTGCCCTCCGGCGGCCACTTTACTTCATTTGGTAATTTATACTCAGGCCACCAATGAGTGCAATACTCAATCAACTTCTTTTTATGCACAGACTCTCCAAACCCAGCCTCTTTCCAATGTTTCAGTAAACAATTCAACAGCGATACCTTTGAATCAGACGTATCAACACAGAAAGATAACACAAGTAACTTTACCAGAACAACAGTAAACACGGATCAGATCACCGATTTCAACAGTGAATACAGACTAAATCACCAGAACTACAGACTAGGTGCTGAGCAGCACAAATAACCAGACCAGGTGCGCACAAATAACCAGACCAGATGCCGAACCTGCAGAGGTTTCCCTCTGTCTAACGGTCGGCTGCCTAGGCAATACCACGGGAGCTCCCTGCCCAACCGAGCGTGGCTTTCGCCGCGTCTGACCGGCAGGCTACCAGACCAAAACCAGACCAAGCGGGTACCCAACAATCCAAATAAAGCACCTTCTTACCAGTCAGAGGTCCGTCGTGAGCAGCAGAGGGTCGGTCGCGTCCGATGCGCTCCCCAAGAATACCTCGGTGCTAGCTGGAGCAGGATCAAGACGCGATCCGCCTCAGCAATGCTCGCGAGGTCCTGCCGCGGTCGCCAAAAATGTTAGCATTCAAGACACATAACCACAGGTGCAGTTATATGCGGTGCTTTATTTCAGCGCTGGGAAACCAGGGGTTCGCACCCAAAGCTGGTTTCAGCAACTGATTCAGATTACACTATATTTATACAATTTGGTCACATACATATTAATTACAATTCTTGACAACCCCCTGGATGTCAGTGGGAAACACAATGTGGAAAATAATCAAGCCCTTTTCCTTGGTGGGACCTTGAGTGAATAGTTCAAAACTTTGCATCAACTCCTGAGTAATTCTACTTGGGGAAAATTGTGTAATCAAACTTGTTATTAATGTTGCCCTTGCTCCTATTCTTTGTATTATAGTACCAAACTGGAGAGCTTTTCCAGGCAAAGCAACCGTCAAACCGGTTTGACAACTTGAGGCCCGGACCTTGGTTCAGCTTTCTCCTGGAATCATTGCGATTCACAGATTGGTGAAAATGGCAATAGATATTGCTATTATGTTAATTTGTGATTTCTTGCTTTCAATGCTTGGCATTGCTATTGTATCTCTACTAGACTAGTTGGAGACTACATAAACAATGTGTGAAATCTGCTTCTCTCACTCCCTTCCCTTCTCTCATATTTTCTGTCCTTTATCTCTTTTCTGTCCTTTATCTATCATGACAAAATTTCTGCCCTGGAGGGGCAATGGACAATGTTTTCCGCCACGGGGTGGTGTTGAGCATTGATAAGGATCATGGCTGAAAACATTGTGACTAGTTCAGCCAGGAGAAGACACATTCAGAGCAGGGGGAACTGCGATCTTCATATCAACGACGAGCTAACAAGCCACAGATCAGGCCGGCTGACCAACCCTAGATGGAGGATGTGCTGGAGGGCGCATAGCCCCATCTCCTGATATGCCCAGCTTGGCAAACAAAGGGGAAAAGTTGAGAACCTTTTAACATGGCCCGGGGCTCGTCGAAACTTGTTTATCTTTTGCAATCACCACTTCCCCCTGGATTTCTGCACGACGCAAAGGTGCAAGGTGGAGACCCTCAATGTGGCCCAGGACTTGTCCAGACTTGTCCCTCTTTCACAATCATCACTTTCCCCCCCCTAGACTTTCTTCTACTCTAGGAGCTATAAAAAGCCCAGCTAAAACAGCACGGTTAGGTGGGGAACACCAGTTTCACCAGTGCCTACCAGTCTTCACCAAGGGAATACCAGCTCAGCCTCACCAAGAGAATACCAGTCTCATCTAAGGACCTGTCCAGCCTCATCGGGGGAATACCAGTCTCATCTAAGGGCCTGTCCAGTCTCATCAAGGAAATACCAGCTTGGCCTCACCAAGGGAATCCAGCACCCTGAGGACCCTGACTCTGAACCAGACATCAGAGGATGCTGCACTTCTGACCCCAGCATCCTCGCCGTGGAACACCGAGGCTACACATCATCGTACAAGTCCTGTCATCCACACTGGGGCTGTAAGAGACTGGATCCCTCACTCTTTTCTTTCTTCCTTTCTCTCTGCTCTTTCCTTCTCTCCTTTTTTCTATACCCCCATTTCTTTGTCTCTCCTTCTATATACATATATATCTCTTTCTTTCTCCCTTATACCTTAGTTTTCCTTCCCTCTCTACCACTCTCTTTCTCTCTTTCCCTTTTGAACATATAAGGATAACACCATCTTAAAGCTCTACTGTTGATTTCTGGTTAAATTTCATATTATAGCTACTGATGGTTGCTAATACACTGCTCATAGTAGGACTTTCGCTGTTAATGTGTTGATAAGTTCTGTTATACTTTTGCCAAGTCACCATTCACTGTAAACAATATTCCAACAAGTATTTTTAGTAAAACTCACAACGGAATTGGACCCCGGAGGTGATTGTCTGTCATTCACTTCACATAACCGCACAGAACTAACCCAGAGTTAACTCACACCTGGTCTCATCTGTTGAGTCAGGGCACGTGTCACGTCTTCACGTCTAGAGTTAACTCATCCCTCATTCCATCTGTCGGGACGGGACAGATATCACGACCTCCAACTCCAAAAACACCCCCTACTCAGAAAAGCCCACTACTCACTGAGCATGTGTAGAAGAATACAAGCAGACTGTACCTTTCAGCTGAAGCGAGCAAAGTTTAGACCCATGAACTTTGAGTAGGCATAAATATGTATGAGATGTTAGGAATGGCTAAAAGTTGAAATGTATAAATATGTTATGCAGCTTGCTTCAGGGGTGCTAGCTTTGGGGTTTTACCACCTAGCACCTGATACTGCGCAATCTCGTAATAAAACGATATCTTGACTCTGTGTGTATATTCGGCTGCTTGCACACCAGGTAAAGAACCCACAATCACCAGCTATAACTAAAACATCCCTGTGTTATTAATACTGTTTCATCACAAATACAAAGCACAGCACCATACAGTCTACTATGAAGAAAATTAACTCTATTCCAGACAAAACCAGTAAAAGAAAATATGTCATATTTAAGAATGTTACCTTGGCATCAGAGAAGGAGTTACCTTGGCATCAATGGAGGAGTTTGATTTAGTTGATGAGGACTGGGTTAGGGAGCAAATAAATAGTCTGGACATCCATAAATCCATGGGTCCAGATGGGATGCATCCGTGGGTGCTGAGGGAGCTGGCTGAAGTCATTGCTGGACCGCTCTCCATCATTTTTGCCAAGTCTTGGGAAACGGGGGAGGTGCCCGAGGATTGGAGGAAAGCAAATGCCACTCCAGTCTTCAAAAAGGGCAAGAAGGAGGACCTGGGTAATTATAGACCGGTCAGCCTCACCTCTGTCCCTGGGAAAGTAATGGAACAGCTTATCCTTGGTGCCATCTCAAGGCATATCAAGGATAAGAGGGTTATTAGGGGCAGTCAGCATGGCTTTACCAAGGGTAAGTCATGCTTGACCAACCTCATAGCCTTTTATGAGAATGTAACAAGGTGGATGGATGATGGCAGAGCGGTGGATGTGGTCTACCTTGACTTCAGTAAAGCCTTTGACACAGTCTCCCACAGCATCCTCACAGCTAAGTTGAGGAGGTGTGGTGTAGACAATAGAGTAGTGAGGTGGGTTGCAAACTGGCTTAAGGAGAGAAGCCAGAGAGTGGTAGTCAATGGTGCGGAGTCTAGTTGGAGGCCAGTATCTAGTGGAGTGCCTCAGGGGTCAGGACTGGGGCCAATATTATTCAATATATTCATTAACGATTTAGACGAGGGAATAGAGTGTACTATCAGCAAGTTTGCTGATGACACTAAGCTGGGAGGAGTGGCTGACATGCCAGAAGGCTGTGCTGCCATCCAGCGAGACCTGGACAGGCTGGAGAGTTGGGCGGGGAATAACCTAATGAAATTTAACAAGGGAAAGTGTAGAGTCCTGCATCTGGGCAGGAACAACCCCAGGTTCCAGGATAGGTTGGGAAATTACATATTAGAGAGCAGTGTAGAGGAAAGGGACCTGGGGGTCCTGGTGGACAACAGGATGACCATGAGCCAGCACTGTGCCCTTGTGGCCAGGAAGGCCAATGGCATCCTGGGGTGTATTAGTAGGGGGGTGGCTAGTAGATCGAGAGAGGTCCTCCTTCCCCTCTACTCCGCCCTGGTGAGACCCCATCTGGAATATTGTGTCCAGTTCTGGGCCCCTCAGTTCAAGAAGGACAGGGAACTGCTGGAGAGGGTCCAGCGCAGGGCAACTAAGATGATTAAGGGAGTGGAGCACCTCCCTTATGAAGAAAGGCTGAGGGAGCTGGGGCTCTTTAGTTTGGAGAAGAGGAGACTAAGGGGGGACCTAATTAATGTTTATAAATATATAAAGGGTGAGTGCCATGAGGATGGAGCCAGGCTCTTCTCGGTGGCAAACAACGATAGGACAAAGGGTAATGGGATCAAGCTGGAACACAAGAGGTTCCGCTTAAATTTGAGAAAAAACTTCTTCTCAGTAAGGGTGACAGAGCACTGGAACAGGCTGCCCAGGGAGGTTGTGGAGTCTCCTTCTCTGGAGACATTCAAAACCCGCCTGGACATGTTCCTGCGCGACCTCACCTAGGCGTTCCTGCTCCAGCAGGGGGATTGGACTAGATGATCTTTTGAGGTCCCTTCCAACCCCAAACATACTGTGATACTGTGATACTGTGATACTGTGATACTGTGAGAAGCAAGGTCTCAGTTGAGTCTGCAGAAAGATTAAAATCAGCCAAGCAATTCAATAAGGAGAAGTTTTTTTATGTATTTGTGCCATACATTCCTATGTATTCCTGCTTCCTGTATCTTTCCACATTATCACCATTTCTGCTTTTCTTCCCTAAATACTGCCTGAGCAAAAGACAGCATAAGATGCAGTTGGTTTTGAACTCCATATGGACTATTTGGTTAAAAGCCACATGCAGACCACTGGCAGACCAAACAAAGAGCTCACCCAGAGGCCTTTCTCTCTGTGGGGCTTAAGTTGCTTCTGGGATTATTTTCACCTTACACTTGGGTACTTGGCTACTGGCTGGGGTCAACCACCATGTGGTGGGTTGACCTTGGCTGGCTACCAGGTGCCCACCAAGCTGTTCTCTCATTCCCTCTCATCAGGGGGACAGCGGAAGAAAATAAGATAAAAAACTCATGGGTTGAGATAAAGGCAGTTTAATAAAGAAAAGCAAAGGCTACACGTGTGTGGGAGATTTGAGGGATTTTCTTGAAGTTAATGTGTGGATGGGTTTCTATTAGATGGAGATTTGTTATTAAACTAGCCAGGCCCAAAGGAATTTCAAGGCCACCTCGGAAAGCTGAAAACACAACGTAAATCAATAGACCTATCAGCAGTGAGACTCGGGCGCATGGACAGCTCGTGAACATAGACAATATCCAATCAGCTAATGCATGCTTGGAGCGTGGATGCGTGATCAGGAAATAACTGCATATATAAGGAGGCTTGTTTCTCTAATAAATGGCTTCGCTTGAATTCATATTGGATTGTGTGGAGTCCATGATTTTTCGCCCTCACACACGTGAAAGCAAAGCAAAGCAAAAAGATTTATTCTCTATTTCCCATCAGCAGGCAATGTCCAGACACTTCATGGGAAGTAGTAGGGCCTCAGTAGGCATAGTGGTAGCTTCAGAAGACAAATGCCTTAATAATGAATGCCCCCTCTCCTCCTCCTCCTTTCTCTTAGCTTTTATTGCTGAGCACAACATCATATGGTATGGAATATCTCTTCGATCAGTTTGGGTCAGCTGTCCTGGCTATGTCCCCTCCCAACCTCTTGCCCATCCCCAGCCTGCTGGCCTCTATTGGGTTTGCATGGCAAGCTTTTGGTAGCGTTCCTTCATCCAAATATAGCAATGTAAATAAAGCCCCATGAAAGCTTGTATAATGGAAGCCAACTTGTAGGCCTTAACAGAGGAAAGAGGAAACACATGGGTATTAATGTTACCTGCAATGCCAAGCAACCTGGCACGGACAGCTTTGCCTGTAAAATGAAATGGTATGTCAGGGGCAGATATGCAACAGTTTAGCTGATCTTACAAGAAGCTCTCTTTCTGTGGAATCCTTGCTGAATTTAAAACTGCTCTCCCTAAAACAAATATCATGAAGGAGGGCTTCAGTTACATTACCCTCTCCTGCAAGGAATTCTTAACATAGCTGTCCCACACACCTATACACATGCTATTGCCCTTGAAGGCACTTAGAAAAGACTGCCTCATAAAGGCAATCTTGTAAATATTAACACTGCATTTCTGTATTTCAGAATATCACTTCTACAAAAGCAACAAGATTGTGCTAAAATCATTTTACTTGAAAATCTGTGAGGAAAAGCAAACAGCACTAAAAAGAAGCCTACAGAGACAATGTGTGAGCCAACACAGGCAGGTCGCAGGAACAACCACAAACCACGGATGAAATGCAGAGTACATTTATTTTCGTTATCATGCTAACTGGGGGATCTCCAAAAAAGATCCTAAGCATCCAGTCAGAGGCACACAAGTGGGAACGCAGGCACTGCAGAGCTCAGTCCTTGCTATAATAGAAGATCAACGAGCCTGCTGGTTTTGCCTGCATTTCAAGGATCCAAGCAGGCATAGTTTTCTGCTGTGCTTTGATCTTCCTCATAGCAAAGCAAGAATCTCAAGCATATTCAATAAGGTGCCTTTGAGTTTCTCACAGGCCTGTTATCTAAACACAGAGGTTCTACTTGTCAAGCACACAAGCCCAAAAAACAATTAGTGTGATATATGTGTTTTTCTACACCCCAGCTGCAGTTGCTGGAGTATATTTACAATTCTTTTCACCAATCTTCCATTATATTCCCACAGACAGTAAATGACAAGATTATTTGAAATTACATATATAATACTGAAACATGGTAATACAGAAATCAAAGTCATAAGAGATTACTATTGAAGCTGCAATTTCTTAAACAGAAAAACAGAAGGGTGTAAATGTGTTAGAATCTTGTTAATTGGAAGATTCGAGCCTGATACTGCTTTCATTGACACTGGCACAAATCCAGCATAATTTCACTGATACTAGTGTTGTAACCATAAGTAATTTTTGCCTTTAGTAGGCAACATATGAAACTTCATTTCAGTAGATAAAAGGATGTTGGCCAGAAAGTTGTGAAAGTGGGAGTATTAGTTTGTTTTAGTGGCCTCAGAAGAAATTCACTTAATACTTTTGGGTAAAACAAAGTTTTGAGAACCTGAATGTTTAGATGCCTTCTGAGAACTCTTGAGAGACGTGCAAGTGTTACCATGCTATTTTTTGTTAGCTCTTCAACAATGGAAAAAATATGATAACAAAAGTTATCTACATGATATATTTCCTGGTAATGTGTCACACAATGTCTTGATCATGGCCATACTTACATATGAGGTGAACCTAATGTACTGAAGTAAACCCACTGAAGTTAGTAAAATTAACTAATGACAAAGATAAACTTGGGTGTGGAAGCTTGTGGGCTTGGGTAATAAGAAAAAGCCACTATAATTTCAGGAAAGTGCAGATTAAATACATTTTTAGTAGCAACGTAGTTGCTACTCTTACAAGATAAATAATATCTTGTAGATGTACTTTTATTCTTATTGCTGGAATAACAGGTCTTTGTAAATTTTGTAATAATATACAAAGGAAAGGATATTTTTTTCTTTTTCTTTTTTTTTTTTTTTTTTTTTTGGTGGATTTCTCTATGTTTTGGGTTTTACGTAGCAAGGTTTTGGTAGCAGGGGGGCTGCAGTGGTGGCTTCTGTGAGAAGATGCCAGAAGCTGCCCCCATGTCAGACGAAGCCAGTTCCAGCCGGCTCCAAAGCTGAGCCAATCAGTGACGTTGGTAGCACCTCTGTGATAACATATGTAAGAAGGGGCAAAAACTGCTGTGCAACAGCAGCTGGGAGAGAGGAGTGAGAATATGTGAGAGAAACAACTATGCAGCACCAAGGTTAGTGAAGAAGGGGGAGAGGACGTACTATAGGTGCCAGAGGAGAGATTCCCCTGCAGTCCATGGAGAAGACCATGGAGATGCAAGCTGTCCACCCTGCAGCCCGTGGAGGACTCTACACTGGATCAGGTGGATGTGCCCTGAAGGAAGCTGCAGCCCGTGGAGAGGAGCCGATGCTGGAGCAAGTTTTCTGGCAGGACCTGTGGCCCCATGGGGGATCCACCCTAGAGCAGTCTGTTCCTGAAGGACTGCACCCTGTGGAAAGGACCCATGTTGGAGAAGTTTGCGAAGGATTGTCTCCCGTGGGAGAAACCCCATGGTGGAGCAGAGGAAGAGTGTGAGGAGGAAGGAGTGGCAGAGACAACACGTGATGACCTGACTGCAACCTCCATTCCCTATCTCCCTGTGCCACTCAGGGAGGGGGGGGGAGGTAGAGGAGTCAGGAGTGAAGTTGAGCCCAGGAAGAAGGGAGAGGTGGGGGCAAGATTTGTTCTCATTTCTCACTATCCTACTCTCTGTTTAACTGACAATAAGTTAAATTAATTTCCCCACATCCAGTCTGTTTTGCCCATGATGGTAATTGCTCAGTGATCTCCCTGTCCATATCTTGACCCACAAGGTTTTTTGTTCTATTTTCTCCCTGTCTTGCTGATGGAGGGGGAGTGATAGAGCAGCTTGGTGGTCACCTGGCAGCCAGCCAAGGTCAACCCACCACACACCAACCTGGAAAACTATATTTTTCACAATCACCTTTTAGTCCTTCTGGGTGACCAGCCTGGGTGGTGCTTACCGCGTTGGTAAGAAGAAACCCAAAAGAACAAAACAAGTAGAATTTTTGGTAGATACGGGAGCAACACTAATTAAAACCTGGAAAGAAGAAACTCCAACCCCACGATGGGAGGGGCCTTTTCTTGTTTTGTTAACTACAGAAACAGCTGTTCAGACTGTAGAGAAAGGATGGACACACGTCTCTCGAGTTAAAGGACCACTGATGGAAGAAAGAATCTGGAAAGTAACTCAAGAACCAGGGGAATTGAAATTGAATTTGACAAGGGATCGGTGATGTAACTACTATCAGTATTATTAATGCGAATGCCCAGTATAAATGAAAATGAGAATGGTTTAATAGTTAAATGTGTTAAACCAAGCTGTATATGTAATTCTCTTTTTATATTCGATGTTTAGGTTGTAAATGGACTGTGGTATAAGCATATCCACAAAGGGAACTTACCAACAGGATTGTGTAATAAATGTCTAAGAACAGAAGATAAGGAAACCAGAGCTAGGTTGAGGATTCTAGTCGCCACTGGAAGGACAGAAAAAGAATAGCGAAGAATGGTGGGAGGTATTTACTAAAGGGGTGAATGGGAATTTAGGGAGTCCACCAGTGATGAGAAGAATAGAGTGTAGAAAGAGAAATCAAATTCCGTGTTGCTCCTGTTGTTCCTGGGAAGTGAAGGCCAAGAGTTGGGAAACAATAGTCGCCACGCTAACGGCAAAAATAGGAAAGGCAGGGACACTACCCTTGCTGCCGAGAAGATGACAAACTCGGCTGCCAGCTGCAACCTGGTAGGCCAGAGAGGCAGAGAGTGCCTCTGCACCTGATCCTCTTGCTAGGATTGGTGACTTATTGTTCCCAGCTTAGCCTGGCTAATCCCTGTACCAAGTGCTATGAGCGTGTGAGAATAGGAAGACTGACCCAATATGTTCTAAATTATCATGCTCATATTAACTCTGAATGTTATGATAGAACGAAATTGGAGAAGTGTGAAATCCAAGGGCAGAAATTATGGATAGCAACTAACCTAGGGAAAGGTGGACTCGGTGTATGCTCTGTCTCCTGCCCTAGGGGAGAACAGCATATCTGTTTTACACAAGCTGGTATGTGGGGCTATTCAGATGGAGGGGGAGTGCAAGAACAGTATAAGGAGGAGTTAGTTAAGAGTGCCACTCAGGAATTGAAAAGAAGGCAAGAGAAACAGAAATTTGTACCGAAAAGTAGTGATTGGTATGAAGAAATAAGGAAAAAGACAAGGGATTACAATTACCAACAGTAGGGAAAAACCTGTTTATAGATCTTATGGAAAAGATAGCCTGGGAATTAAATGTCACCTCATGCTGGATATGTGGGGGGTCTCAAATGGCAGAACAGTGGCCTTGGAGAGGAGAGAGTGTAAGCCCAGAAGGATTACTAGTATGGAACAGAACTCATGTAACTTGAGAAAAAAAGACCAGAAGGATGGGTATTAAGCCACTTAATAATAGGGCAGATATGCATATCAAGGGATGATGGTAAACTAGATTTTACTGAATATGTTGGACGAACCCCTTGTAAATTAGTGTTACGGGCAAATTCATCAAATACCTCTATTCCTCGCACTTGGTGGCCAGGTCCACCTAATGGATATTGGTCTCGAAATTGTAGCCTGGAAAATGAAACGATAGGCTGGAAAAATCTAAGCAAAGCAAACCCCTTTGAGGAAATTGGGGATTTAAGGAGATATTGGCAGAATCCTGGCTCTACCGATATAAACGAACCATGGAAAGCCCCTGATGGATTATTTTGGATATGTGGGAATAGAGCTTATAATGAGTTAATGCCTAGATGGAGAGAGTCCTGTACAATAGGGATAATTCAACCAGCATTTTTCCTTTTACCAAAGGAAAAAGGGAGTCATCTAGGGAAACCTCTGTATGAAACTTTGAACAGAGAGAAGAGGGGTTTAATAAATGCCCCCATAGGAGGAACGCAAACTTGGAAAGATGATGAATGGCCTGCAAAAAGGATAATTGAATACTATGATCCAGCCAGATGGGCCCAAGATGGAAGCTGGGGATACCGTACCCCAATATATATGCTAAACCGAATTATCCAGTTGCAAGCAGTGGTTGAAATAATAAGCAACCGGACAGCTGAGGCACTGAATCTCATAGCAAGACAATTGTCTCAGACCAGAGCTGCAGTGTACCAAAATTGGGTAGCCTTAGATTATCTTTTAGCTGAAGAAGGGGGTGTCTGTGGGAAATTGAATACTTCTGAGTGTTGTTTGGAAATAGATGACAATGGGGAAGCCATAATGAAAATAGCAGAGGAGATAAAACAAATTGCACATACTCCTTTACTCCCATCCTTCTCAAGGGTAAATCTTAATATCTTCAAGGCTGATCTCTACTCCCATATTTTCTGTCAAGGATTCCACAGACCCACTGCAGTTTCCCACATATAGTAAGATCACAGATTGACCCAAAATGTACATTTTGTGACGATGAGCAATTTAGCTCCTAACTGTGTGAATATGGTGGTAAGGTTTTGTGTGTGATAGCCGTTACTTTTCTTTCTGGCATGCTAGCTTTATTCCAGCATCCAGACTTGCGCAACTCTGTGATAGGCTGTGTCTCATCTCGGTGTACTAAATTTGGCTCTTTTGTATGCGCACCAGATAAAGAATCCTGGTTTGGGGATAAGAGTTATAGCACGCTAGATGAGACACTAATAAAAGCCTTGCCTGGTCCAGCTTGCTGTGGTGGTGGGGGGGCGGGTGCCGATTGGGCTCCAGCGCGCACTGACCTGTTTTGTCAGGGAGACCCAGCGGTGCTTCCACCTGGATGAGCAGTAAGCGGTCCAAAGGTGCAATGCTAAAATTGAGGTATTGTCTTGAAGAAGTGTAATTGTGATCTGTTCACGTATTTGAACTTGGTATTTGGTTTGCGTGTCTGAGCTCAGTATTTTACTTTGTATATTTATATTTGGTACTGTGGCAGGATGCAAACCCCCCTCTCTCCCCCTCCATCCTTCAGTATGAAAGGAGTAGACACATCTCCCTCTCTCTGCTACTTGAGGCTAACAGCTTCTTTTGTTTGGCCCCAGAGCACCCTGGCCAGGGCCATTAGGAGAAGGGAGTGCCGAGGCACCACTGAGCCGCTGGGCACCTGCGGCCAGCGTGGGGGATGTTTGGAGGCTTCAGGGGCATCCCACAGCCAGTGTTGGGGTGCAGAGAAGCTTCTGGAATGCCTACAGTCAGATCTGATCAGCCAATATAAAAAACGGGACTCTCGTCGAGACTCCGCCATTGTTGTGGGTCTCTCGGAGCAGGAGCAAAATGCTGTCACCGAGAGCCCCCCTCCCCGGGATGGAGAATCGGCTTACCTTGCCGCCACGTATGTGAGTAAAATTAACACTTGCAGGATTGCGACTGTATTTATACTTTCCGTGCACATATGCACGTGTAATTTTCCGTGCTCAATACGAGCACGTGTATATTTCCTCGCACAATCGCGGGTGTATTTTCCTCCCGTGCTTCCACATAAGCACGTGTAATATTCCGTGCACATTTGCACGTGTATTAACCCTCGCAGGATTGCGAGTGTATTATAAATGTACCCTCGCACAATCACGAGTGTACACTTTCCGTACTCACTACGAGTACGTGTATCTCTTTAAAATAATCCCGCACCATGTTCAGTCAAGTGTGTACTCCTCCCGGACTCAGAGATGGCTCCGGCATTGTTTTGGGTGAAGCCATGTGCATGCACTCTGTGGACCGCCTGTTGTATTAGTTGCTGCCCCGTAATAATTTTCCTCAACTGATATCCGAACCTGTATTTAAGTCACTTTTGGAGTACTAAAACCCTGTTTCTCAATGGTTTAATAAAAGTTGTTTTGGACCCTGTTGTCCCTTGAACTAACCTCGGGGTGCCTCCGTGACAGGTACCAAAAGAATTTGTTTGGGGAGATAATTACAAAATGAGAACCGGTTCCATTACTGAAGTACCACCTTGCTCCCCCTTAAGATGCATCTGTACACATGAGAGTAAATTAGTGGGGGAAGTGATTTGAATGTGAAATTCTGGGTTAGCTGTATTGCAGTTAGTGTTGTTCTGTGGATAGACTGATTTGGATCTAAAATTAATGTAAGGGATTGATGCCTAATATGCTGTTTATTGACATCTGTAAGAAATTACAAAAGGTAGGAGCTGAGGGATGTAACTATTGCTCAGCTAACTGAAATTGCATATAAAGTTTATAGTCGCAGGAATTAAATGAAGAGAGAAAAAGGGCAAGAGGAGCCCAAGCCTATGCTGTGAAGTTTGAACATAAATTTCAAGGCCCGGCAGCTCCCGCTCGATAAGCTGTGGCGAGAAGGAAAAAAAAAAAGTAAAAAAGCTGAGTGCCTGCTAAAGCAGCGGAAAAAGGGGGGGAGAGTGGCGGCTGCTGGAGCTGGAGCTCCTTTCCTCTGGGCTCGCCGCCCGCGGGGGATGAAGTGGGGGGACAGTCGCCACCAGGCCCGTTCCTGCTGGGCTGCTTGGTTGTGTGTAACGCGCACAGAGCACCTGGATTTCCCCTTAGATATACACCTTTTGACCCAGGTTCAGAAGTAGGAATTCAGCCAGTAATAGAGAAATTCCTGCAAATAGAGATATTAAAGGAATGTGAGTCCAGTTATAACACCCCTACGTTGCCTGCCCGCAAGCCAGATGGGTCATATTGGGTGGTTCAGGACTTATGAGCTATAAACAAAATAGCTGAGGACCTCTACCCAGTGATAGCATACCCACACACCCTTCTGACAGTATTAACACCTAATTTGACTTGGTTTATCATTTTAGATTTAAAAGATGCTTTCTTTTGCCTCCTTCTCCATGAAGCTAGCCAGACAATATTTGCATTTGAATGAGAGAACCCTAAAAATAAATGTAAAACCCAGCTCACATGGACGGTGTTGCCACAAAGATTCACTAATAGCCCGACAATATTTGGAAATCAGCTTGCTAAAGATTTTGAATCCTGGGAAGCCCCGTCTGATGAGGGACAGATGCTACAATATGTGGATGGCATTTTAATCGCTACTAGAACCAAGGAGACGTGCATGACCTGGACCCTATGGACCAGAAACACCTGCAATGGAATAAGGAAGCCACACGAGCCTTTAAAGAACTTAAAAAGGCTTTGATGTCAGCCCCTGCTCTAGGACTCCCAGATGTGAGTAAACCATTTTCCCTATTCTTTCACGAGAAACAGGGAATAGCCTTGGGTATATTGGCACAGAATCTTGGCCCATATTGATGAGCAGTGGCCTATTTCCCCAAACAGTTAGACGCAACTGCAAAGGGGTGGCCTGGATGCTTGCGGGCAGTTGCTGCAGTGGTACTGAATATACAGGAGGCCTGGAGATTTACCATGGGTCAGAAAATGACTGTGCTAGTATCCCACACAGTGTCTAACAAGATGGTGTAGAAATTATCGTCACTAACATTGTCAACCCAGCTTCTTTCCTCAGGGGTAACTTTGGAGAACCAGTTCATCATGACTGCCTGGAGACCATCGAAGCAACATAATCCAATTGACCAAATCTAAAAGACATTCCTATTGAAAACGCTGAAAACTGGTTTATGGACAGAAGCAGCTAACCGTGAGGGCTGTGCATGTGCACAGAGCAATTTGGAAAGAAAAGGGACTTTTGAACTCTCAAGGCAAACATATCAAACGTGCGGAGGAGATATTGAAACTACTGGAAGCAGTTCAACTTCCTAAGAAAATGGCAATCATGCATAATAAGGCACACCAGAAAGTGAGCTCGGAATCGGAAAAGGCTGGCGGACAGAGAGGCAAAACAAATGGCTAAGCAAAAGGTAAAACAGAAAGTGCTCTAGTCCTTGGCCAGCGGGTCTCTTTAAAAGGTAAGCCAGAGTATACTAAAGAGAATCGAAACTCATCATAGATTTCGAGGAATCATAAAATAAGGAAGGGTGGGTTCACACCCCCCAGGGAAAACTTATTGTCCCCTCTCATCCAGTTTGGCCTTTAGTAAGGGAAGAACATCAGAAGGGACTTTGGGGAGTAGAACCACTATGCAAACATTTGATTAGGGAAATAGGAGCTAGAAATTTGTATATCACTGTAAAACAGGTGACAGCAGTGCGATCTTTGCCTCCAGACTAATCCCAAAAATATGCCCAAGCTAGAAATGGGTCAAATGGGAATGGGCCTGGACAACAATGGCAAATCGATTTTTCAGAACTCCCAGGAAAAGGGGGGTACCGATATTTGTCGGTATTAACTGATACTTTTTCAGGTTGGCCAGAAGCATTCCCTACCAGGACAGCAAAAGCTTAAGAGGTGACTAGAACATTGATACATGAATTAATACCAAGGTTTGGAGTTCCAGCTGTTATATCCTCTGGTAGAGGGCCACATTTTATTTATGCATATGTGAAGTCTTTTGCAGAGAATTTTGGAACCATAATAGGAAGGTCCATTTCAAGACCTCCTGATATTCTTCACTGCTACCAGTATTAAAGAACAGAGTGCCTGGATTCATCATTCCAGAGTGAAGAAAGCCTGCGAAATACCATGGAGGGTAACCCTGGTGCAACCTGGTAAACTATATTTTTCACAATCACCTTTTAGTCCTTCTGGGTGACCAGCCTGGGTGGTGCTTACCACCAGCTGTAACCTTGAGGAGACAAGATAGCCAAGATTTACAGCAAAAAGGGGGCGCCAGTCTGATTTCGGTCGACTTGGCAGCTTGGGTTCCAGCCAATTCAGCATAATGAGCCAAAGGTAAAAAGTTCATTGTGACGAAGCTGAAGGAGCCTTCATCCAAAGACCCTCAAAGACCCCTCCTCAAAATCACCAAGTGACACTGCGCAGGCATAACAGGGGAGGGTCAAGGAGGAGACTATGAAAATGGTTATCTGAGACTCATTTTAATAAGAAGCGGGGAAAGGTTATGAATATGTATAGGCGTTCCTGGGGTTATTATGAATATGTAATACCTTACTGTATTTAAGCATACTTCTTATAGTTAAAAGGTGTGCGTGTTGGACGAAGCAAATCCCCCGCACACCCAGCGCTGTTTTGCTTATGCTCTAATGAACACATGTTTAAGGAATACAGTTAAGGAATTGGATTAAATGTTGTTTATCCATAGAAAAAGCATAAGTTATTTATTTCAAGTGTGCTGAGAAAGTCTGGATCCAAGTACCAGAGCATCACCAAAAACTACCCCTGACTAAATCCTGTCAGAACACTACCCAATTTTACCCAGAAACTAAACCACCAGGAAGGCCCCAGTTGCGGCTCGAAACAAACCACCGTCTGAATAAGCACGTGAGTACCCAGCGAGACCGTGTATACAGCGGCTGGGCATGAAAACCGATTTCCTCTCGAACTCCCGGCCCCTAATGGCCTGAGTCCGTGGCACCGCCCCCCGCCTGGATCTGCTCCCCAGTCTCCAACCCCCTGCCGAGCATACCTGTCCTCCCCCCGCATTTACAGCATCCGCGCTACGGTGCCTCACTAGACCTGTTCTCCCTTTAGGCAGCAGCATAGCATTGAGCAAATTCCGGAGGGGTTTATGTGTGTGTGTTTTTTGTTGTTGTTGTTTTTTTTTTTTTTTTTTTTTTTTTTCCCCTCTCTCGTGCTGGAATGACCTGCGAGCCACCCCGTTTACCCTACAAGACTCACACAGTCGTTTTCAACTTCGACGCCGTAACTCGGGAGAGGAATATACTTTGCCACGATCTGGGGAGATCCGCCTTTTCCTGTTTTGTTGTTATGGCATTATTTTGCTGTTTTTTAATTATTATTCTTTTTCCCGAGGCAGAGGATGATGGGAGACTCCTTATTTTTCTCTCCGCTCCCTATATCCCTTACACGCCTCAGGAGAGAGCAGGAAACCTGTTAATGCGCAAGTGCAGCTCACCAATCTACTTGCCTTTTTTTTTTTTTCTTTTTTTTTTTTTTTTTTTTTTCTTCTTCCTCTGTTGCTAGCTAGCTCCCTCCTTCTTTACTTCTTTGCTCCACCCATGCAGTCGCGCGCCTTTGCTGTCTCTCGGGGAGGCGGGGGGAGAGTATGGAGTTGTGTCTTTGCAGGAGTTGCTTCCCTCGCGGCCGCAGAGGCATAACGCAGCACCGCTGGGGCCTTGTGGAGTTCCTTTAGGCGCCCAAAGGGCTGTTGTTCGGGGTCCGTCTCTATTGTGGAAATCTTCCCCTCGTTCCGGCTCTGTTCTTCAGGCGGAGGCGCGGGGAGGGGGAAGTCGCCGCCACCTCCCCGGCGGTGGGCGGGGGTGAGGCTCAACACGATGGCGGCCGAGGCTGAGGAGGGTGGCTCGGTTAACTCCGCCGGCGTGGCGGGAGCCGTTAGTGGAGCTGACTCGGAGCACTACCTCACCTTATGCCGGGGCAAAGAACTGGGGCCGCAGGGCTCCTTCCTGTTGGGCTCTGGCGGGGACAGTCCGGGTGCCGGCGGTCCAGCTTTGTGCTCGGCGCTGGGGCTTCTGGCGCTAGGCTCTGGGCCTGCCCCTCTGGTGTCCGGAGGCGGTGGTGCCGTGACAGCAACTGGCCAGGGCCAGGGGCCGGAGGTGTCCGGAGGGGTGCTGCCCTCACCCGAGCCCAGCACTGTTGCCTTTCCTCCGCTGCCGCCACAGCCACCTTCCTTGGCGGGGGGGCTGGGGACCGTGGATGAAGGCGACTCGTTGGATGGGCCGGAGTATGAAGAGGAGGAGGTGGCCATCCCGCTCAACGCTCCCCCCACGAACCAGTGAGTAACAGCGCTTTCGTGCCCCGCCGGGCGCCCACCACTCCTGGGCGCTTCCCCCGTGGGGGGGTGGGGGTGGGGGGCGGCGCTGGGCCCCCACATTTTCTTAGTGGAAAGTGTGTGTCAAACTCCCGTGGAAGTGTCGTAGAAGTTTGTAATTAGGTTGTGATTGGGAAGAAGAGGCAATTGAACAAAGAAACTTCAAGTCTTTATTAAGGTTTTTGTTATGCTTATCCTTCCATTAGGTTAATCGGGATTCCTACAGTGCTAGTTATATAAATAATCTTGCACTAGAGGCAGAGCAGTTCTGTGTTTATCTTGTGAAATAAAAAAAAAAAAAAAAATCAGATAATGTTATATAGAGCTCATGTAACTAGTGAGTGCTCTAAACGTAACCTTTGGATTTAACAGTGAACTAACTCTAGGAAGTCTGTGGGTTTATATAGGACGGTTGCAAGGCTTGTATTGGAACAGCCCTCAAGCAGGTACCTTATTCTCCCCAAAATGAAACAGTTTCAGAGGCTTAAATTGCTTATGTCGGTATCTAGAAATATGTTATTTCTGAAGTTACAGAAAGTATAGAGAATAACAGGGTTTCAAGATACAGGATGGCAGATATGTTCAAGGTATAGGTCAGAGTTCATCTAAAAACCCCTCTGAATTTGGGTTCATTTTTACCTTCTCTCATAACTCCAGTGTCAGAGAGTTAACTTCTGCATTATTTCAGGTATTTCCAAGATTTCAGAAGCTATTACAGTTGTAAGGAGGAGCTAAACTGTAATATTAAATTATTTTTTTTTTAAATTAATCTCTCTAACCTTGACAGACTTTCTACTAATCCTTTCCTTTTTTAAATTCTTGACTTTTTGTGGAAGTTAATAAAGAATAAGGCTTTGTTTTGTGTAGATAGTGTTTGAATAGTCTTAAAGTTGTACCCTTCCATAAAGAGCTAGCAATATAATCAGGCAGTTTAGATAAAGGCTGAGGTGGGAAACAAGCACATAAAAGTGAGGTTACTTCAGTATTGTGTATTGAGTCAGAGAGATATGGAATTCTGTTTTTTTGTTTTTTTTTTTTTTCTCAGAAAGATCAGACTGTTTTTTCTGTTAGAACTGGTTATTATGTTTCTCAGAAAGTAGGTGGGTTTTTAAAAATATTTTTAGAAAGAGGGGTAATTCTTGATGAATGATTGTGTATTTGATGCTAAGTAATTGTTACTACTTTCAGAAATGTAAGTGGATTTTGCTGTCAGACTATTGTCTTGTAACCCATATGACAGCATGAAGGTTAACTTCAGTAAAAGAGGATACAAAATTTCTGACAAAAAGCATGTTCTAGGGGGAAGACTGTGAAGACCCTAATTTTCTGTATTGATTGATGAAACTACTTTATTAAGACAAAAGGGATATTGAAGTCTTTGCATGACCAGCATAACTGTGTAGTTGAGTATTTGCTCTTGCAGATACTTAAATATAAAAACATCTAATCAGTAAAATAGATTTTAAAAAATTGATTCAGAAACTTATACCTCCATCTACTTAAATGTTTTTTTCTTTGTAACTTATCCTTTTTTGACTTAAAAATAATTGTTGGCTAATTAAAAATAGTCAGAAACCTTTTTCTCTTTCATGCATCTGTTTTAATACAAAGTCAGTTTTTTACCATTCTCAGTTAAGTAATTTAAATTAGCCATATGTTGACAGTAACTTGCATCCTTTCAGTCCTGATGTTTTATTTTGGAAGCCTCCTTTATTTGTAATCTTAACATCAGCTTTTATAGAATTGAACTCTTGATTTATTATCAGAACAAAGATTCATCACCTTAATATTATAAGCAAACACCTAATATACTTCCTCTTCTCTTTTCCAAGTACCTCAGGAAAATCAGAATACATCTTAATGTGATTTCTTTAATTTTTCCAGCAGTGGGAGGAGCTTGTCAATATGTAACAGATTCTTTAATTTAAAAATACTCAAAATCCTAAAGTATGATTGATATTTATCTTTGATCCTTGTAAGGGCCTAAGGTGGCACTGCTAAGTTATAGGTCCAGGATACAGTAACAGATGCAAGACCAACAACTTTAGGGATAAGCAAGCTATTGTTAAATATAGGCACAGTAATACATACAGATCAGCAGTACAATTATCTGTGTTGTTACAACAACACATCCAGTAATTCAGTAGTACGATTATCCAGGTCAAAACTACAGCAAATCTAATAATTTACCAATACTGGGCTAAACTTAATATCCATGAGTGCAAAGTCTTACATAACCATGATTATCGGGCATGGTGGCATGCAGCAGGGCATGACTTCTTCAGATGAGTGACACAGACCAGCTGATGGGCTCGGGGAATTTAGAATTCCCTGATTGCCTGTCCTCTTTAATTGTTGAGTTGCGGAAGCACTATCTGGACATGTTAACCAGTCATCACACATCCTACCTCTGTTCCAGTTCTATCTGTAAGGCAATGCTAGCCCCACAATCCTGAGTGAGACTGACTTAATGATTTTCTGTTCAGTGTGTGTTTTTTCATTTGAGTATAGAAGTAGCATGTTTATGCTGTAGCTTAATGATAGACGGGAGGCATAGGATGCTAGGGAATAGAGAAGATATATCTTAGCATTGCATTAAGATGGCAGAAGCAGTTCCAGTATATTCCAACACAATTAATATTTTCATATAGTGTTTCTTTAAACAGTGATTATCAGTTTGAAATGGAAATCGGTTGAAATAAAAAGATATTAACCTTACAAGATGAAATAGGTTGTCAAAATAGTCTTGTTAAAACAAAAATCCTACCCACAGTAGATGTATTCTTACAGTCACTCTTGGTATCTGCTGAGACAACATATTAGTGAGAAAAAAAACTGTTGAAAATAGAGAGCTGGGTAGAGAAATATTAAATACATGTGGCTTGAGTGAAAGTAAAAAATGTTTTGTCTAAACATAGTGTGAAGTTATAGTTTCTTCAAATGAGTCTGTCAGAAGTAGCAAGTCCGGAGTTCTACAGCGTTTGTTTATTTCAGTAGCTAATAAGAAAACAGTGTTTTTTCTGAAAGTGCACAGTTTTACAATAATTATCAAAGGCCATACTCCATACCAAAGAATAAATTTGTGTTGCATTGAAAACTGAGGGGAAATACTATTGGCATGTTTGGACTCTACAACCTCTCTGGGCAACCTGTGCCCAATGCTCAGTCACAGTAAAGAAAGTGTTGCCTTGTGTTCAGACGGAACTTTCTGTATTTCAGATAGTACCCATTGCATCTTGTCCTGTGACTGGGCATGACTGGAAAGAGTTTGGCTCTGTTGTCTTTGCAC
The DNA here is from genome assembly GCF_036013475.1 of Columba livia. Lineage (NCBI taxonomy): Eukaryota > Metazoa > Chordata > Aves > Columbiformes > Columbidae > Columba > Columba livia. The sequence continues at coordinate 124,677 of NW_027043002.1, read as the reverse complement.
CTTCCTTTCAGGTATTTATATATGTTGATGAGATCCCCCGAGCCTTCTCTTCTCCAGGCTAAACAGCCCCAGCTCTCTTAGCCTTTCCTCATAGGAGAGATGCTCTAGTCCCTTCATTATGTTTGTGACCCTCTCCTGGACTCTTGCCAGTATGTCCAGGTCTCTCCTGTGCTGGGGAGCCCAAAACTGGACACAGGACTCCAGGTGTGGCCTCACCACTGCTGAGTAGAGGGAAAGGATCACCTCCCCCAGCCTGCTGGCAACACTCCTCCAAATGCAGCACAGGATACTCTTAACCTTGTTCACAGCAAGGGCACATTGCTGTTTTGTGTTCAACTTGGTGTCTACCAGGACCCCCAGGTCCTTTTTTGCAAAGCTACTTTCCAGCTGGTAAGCCCCCAGCATGTGTACTAGTGCCTGGGGTTATTCTTCCCCAGGTGCAGGATTTTGCACTTCCCCTTGTTGAACTGCAAGAGGTTCTTGTCAGCCCATTTCTTCAGCCTGTTGAGGTCCCTCTGGATGGCAGCATGACCCTCTGGCATATCAGCTGCTCCTCCCAGTTTTGTGTCATCTGCAAACTTGCTGAGGGTACATTCTGCCCCATCATCCAGATCATTAATGAAGATGATGAACAGGACTGGACCCAGTATTGACCCTTGGGATATACCACTAGTTACTGGCCTCCAACTAGACTTTGTGCTACTGACCACCACCCTATGGGCCTGGCTGTTCAGCCAGTTTTCGGTCCACCTCACCGTCTGCTCATCCTGCCCATACATCAGCAGCTTCTCTATGAGGATCTTATGAGAGACGATGTCAAAAGTCCTCCTGAAGGCTAGGTAGGCAATATCCACTGCTCTCCCCTCATCTTCCAAGCCAGGCATTTCATCGTAGGAGGTTATCAGGTTGATCAAGCAAGACTTCCCCTTGGTGAATCCATGCTGACTAGTCCTGGTGATTTTTCTTGTCCTTCCAGGATTAGCTGCTCCATCATCTTCCTCAGGGATCGAGACGAAGCTTACTGGCCTGTAGTTCCCTGGGTCCTCTTTATTGAAGACATTTGCATTCTTCCAGTCTTTGGGCACCTCTCCCAATCACCACAGTCATTCAAATATTATCGAGAGTGGCCTTGCAATGGCATCAACCAGCTCTCTTGGCACTTGTAGGTACATCCTATCAGGGCCCATGAGCTTATGTATGCCTAGTTTGCTTAAGTATTCCCTGACTTGATCTTTACAGAATCATAGAATGACTGGAGTTGGAAGGGACCTCTGGAGATCATCTAGTCCAACCCACCTGCTAAAGCAGGTTCATCTAGAGCAGATTGCACAGGAATGTGTCTAGGTGGGTTTTGAATGTCTGCAGAGAAGGAGACTCCGCAATATTTCTGGGCAGCCTGTTCCGGTGCTCTTCTTCCACCAAGAGTATGTCTTCCTTGCTCCAGCCTTTCCCCCTAGTCTCTGGGATCTGGGATTCCTGAAGGCTGGTCTTGCCAAAAAAGACTGAAGCAAAGAAGGCATTCAATACCTCGGCCTTTTTCCATGTCCTGTGTCACCATTCAGCAGTGGGCCCACATTTTCCCTAGTCCTCCTTTTGCCAATTGTGTACTTATAGAAGCCCTTTTTGTTGCCTTTGGTGGAGGTGATCCTTGAATATTAACCAGCTTCCTTGGGCTCCTCTTCCTTCCAGGGCATTATCCCATGGAACTCAAGTAGATCCCTGAAGAGGCCAAGAAAGCTCTCCTGAAGTCCAGTGTTGTGATCTTGCTTTTTGCCCCTTCCCCCCCCCCCCCCCCCTCAAAACTCTGACATCTCATGGTCACTGCAGTCAAGGCTGCCTTCAGACCTCCACATCCCCAATGCGCCTTTCCTTGTTTGTGGGTATGAGGTCCAGTAGAGCACCTGTCCTGTTTGACTCTATCAGCTGTGTCAGGAAACTTCTGGATTTCTCATGCCCTGCTGTGTTGTTCCTCCAGCAGATACTGGGGTGGTTAAACTCTCCTCCCCCCTTCTCCCCCATGGAAGTGGGGGTAATTATAGCTGTTTGTAGCTGTGATGTAACTTGGTTTTAGTATATGAGCTTTCTCTTATGTTTCACTGTTAATGTGGTTAGCAGGTAACCTTTTTTTTTTTTTTTCCCTTCAGTTAACGAGTATCTCGAGTATCTCTTACTAATGCCTACTGTTAAATTGTAGAGGGAAGATAAAGAAACACTTTTTTTTTTTTTTTTTTTTTCCTCCTTCCTTCCTTCCTTCTTCAAGTTTCTGGGTATTTGGCTGATTTGTCTAGATCTTATAATTTGTGTACTTACAGAATAGAATAGTATATGAATCTAGTTTTAGTTCTGTTTGAACAGATGATGTTAGAAATGCTATTTTAAAAGAATGGTTAGGAACAGCAGAACAAAACTGTACTTTAACCTTCTGTTGGAAGTGAAGCAGTAAGTAAACTGAACATAAGTACATATATAAATGGAAGCTTCAAATTCAGAAAAACAGAAGGGGAACAACATTTGATGCTGGAAAAAGTTTTAAGAGGAATTTTTTGAATTGCGTGTGGTGTTGGTTTTTCTTGTCAGTACTTCTAATTAACATAGTTGAAGGTTATTTAATCTAAACAGTGAATAGAGACTCTTAACCTGTACTTTGTAAAGTTTTTATTCTGTTGTATATTATTTCCCAGAACTTCAACATGGGAATTACATGCTTCACCTACTGGCCTACCCTATGGAAAAGCATACTCTCATGTCATATTTTCACCTTTTATTTTTAAATTTTGTGGCTGGGGAAGAACACTAGTTTTGGTGTTAGGGGCATAGATCTCTTTAGCATAGGACCACATCTGGTGTTTCAGCCATAAATTCTTAGGATTCCTGCAGTAGTTTTTCTGTTTCCCCCATCTTCCTTTTTCCTTTAAAAAACAAGCAAAAATCCCCTTGGTATTTATCTCGCTGGTGGGCACAGTAAGAGGATGGAGAAGGCATCTTATTTTTCAACACTGTGTTTGTGTTCCATAGAAGTATCCCAATGAAACAAGAATTCTGTGTTATTCTATATTTTTTTTCTGTGTTCCTCTAGATTATGGTCTGCACCAATAAAATTCTTTCGGTTCTTGACAAGTTCCCTCTACTGTTTTATATGCTTTCAGGCAGTCTTAATTACTTTTTTTTCTTTTTATGTAAAACATTTGCTTAATCACTCTGGAAAAGGAAAAAAAGTTTGTGGGGTGTGTGTTGTATTTTTTTTTTTTTATGGGCCTGTCTTTAAATTATGTTTTATATGTTTATAAATATACTGTTTATAGTTGAGGACTGTTATTAGGGGACCTGCTTACTGAAAATTGTTGCTTGAAGTAGTCTGTGATTATGTCAGTGTGAATAGCTATTAGCTTTGAAGAAAAGTACAAGAAAAGCTGAGGTGGAGAAACAGAGTATTATTTTCTATATAGACAATTTTCTTCCGAAATCCTTCTCAGAATTTATCTTGTCTTGTCTCTTTTTTTTTTTATTTTTTTTTGTTTTGTTTTTGTTTTATTTTTTATTCTTTCTAAGTTAGCTAACAGTGTTGCTTAACTTTAAAAAGGTACACATTACAAAATGGTTAAATAGTTATCTTTCTATTAATTATTAATGTATAGAAACCAATGTTGCTAAATAAACTTGTAAGCTGCAGTAACATTTGAGGAAAGGTGTAGCCAGCTTGCTAGGACACTCAGTGTACCCATTCAGTGTTCTGATAAGTTAGTTAGAAGTTTAATTCTTGCAATGATTGGGTTCTAAAATGTCATGCTCATCTTAATGTTCAACTTTATATTTTCAGCAACTACTTGGGACCAATTTAACATAGAAACTTTTTTTTAATGAAAGGTTGGTTGTTTCATTTTGTGAGCACTGAAGTTGTAATACTTGTCCATCTTTAAGTGGGATTTGAGTTTATATAAAGTTTTTCTCAGGTTGGAATGTGTAGGTTAATGTTAAAGTATTTTAGCTATATGTAATCTTCTTTAAATAAGTTGAGCATGTAACTATGTAAATATTTGAGATCTTAGTTTGCTGTTAAGGAATCTTGTAATTGGCTCAGCAGGGGTGGGTATATGATTTTTCTCTTGTTAATACCTACTTATAGATATTTGGAAAAGGGTTTCTTTTATGAACTTCTCCATGCAGAGTATGTTTCTTTATTTTTCTGGGATAGTTTCCAGAAACTGAGGTTAATGATGCACTTAGGTTTAGCTACCATTAAGGAATGGCTTGCTTTGTCTTGTTCAAACTACACCCTTCTTACAAAGATTTCTGTACTTCCTGAGAATTTGTGGAGCGAGGGTATTTTTTGTTTTTCTTTCTACTCCTTGGCAATCTAAGGGATGTTAGAGAAAAGGAATGTCTTTATCTTTCCAAAAGCAGAATGTAACAGATAACCTCTATAGTAATCATCTTATTCTATATGCAAGTCTAGAAACAATTTTTTATTTATACACACCCTCCCCCTCCACTAATTCATAGAATTGTGAGGTTGCAAGTCATTATGAGTTTGATAGTTTACATCTTATTTGTTCTTTTAAACACACTTAGTTTTTTTTCATAGTTCTACATGCAGTTCTTTTATATCACTCTATTGGATTCAGTGCGTATATGGATCATACTCTGTACGCAATTCCCACCTGTTCCTATTGCAAGCGTGAAACATTGGACATCTATTGATTTAGGCATTGTTTCTGTCTTGGATTTTAGTGTATAAAGCTCTAAATTTCAGAGTTTTGTCTTTAGAGCAGCAGCCATTTCACTGATGAGATGTACCCCATTAGTGAGGCATTGTAGCATCAAAGATGAGGTGAGAGTGGAGCACAAAAAAAAACCCCAAAACTAACCGACCAAAAAAACCCAAAAAACCAAAAAAAAACCAAACAAACAAACAAAAAAACCCAAAAAAACCCCAAAAAAAACAAAACAAAAACAAAAACCAACCAAAAAAACCCCAACAACAAAACCCCAAAAGACAACAAAAAAAACCCCCAAAGAACCCAAAAAACAAACCACCCTGTGCTTGTTTAGTTTGGGCTCTAATCCAGAGCTGTGCTGCTGACTGGGAGATGAAAACAAAGATTGGTATATGAAGTAAGATTTGGCGCTAGTAGAGATAGGGACTCCATGTTTCAGTCCCTTGGAACACTAGTGTTGCTTCCAATGAGCAAAGCTGACTGAGTGGGTAGAATAGTAAAAGGATGAGGAGAAAGTCCAAGAAGGAGAAAGTCAAGTATGCATTGGTACTTTTTGAAAAAAAAGGTCGTAGGTAGGCGCTGGGTAGAGAGTCGAACTCTTGTGGGTTACTCTGAGCAGTATTTATTGTAGAAGATTTACAGGAACAGCAGCGTTGGGTCACCTCCTCAGAGAGTGACAATCATACAGCAGTATAACTAGTCATTATATAGGGTTCTAACAGGTATTATGCAACTAAACAAAATCTATCACTGTCTATCACTGTCGATATCTATCACTGTCGATATCCTCAGGTTCCTTCCGTTCCAGTGGTCTGCAGGTTCCACTTCTTCTTTCTTGGCAAGCACAGAACGACAGGTCATCGGGTCGCAGGGCTAGCTTCTTTTGAAGTTCCACCTGTCTCATTTGTTATCCATAGTTCACCAGTCTAGCATAGAAATCAGCAACCCTAAGAATAGCATTTATCAATGTCTTAACTAAATGTACAAAGCAAGCATAAGGTAACCACGCTCGTGGTTCTGGGTAAGGACTGTACAGGGGACAAGCTGAGACTTTCAGCTTTAGCAGCACAGCTTATAACACTGATATAGGCCTAAAATCCTAATTTCCTATTTTCCTACAACACTTTTAATGAAATCAATGACAGACAAGACAGATAACACTTCAGAAATTCTTAACTATTGCAAACCAAAATCTGGTGATTTGCACAGCAGTATTAATATAGTTCCCATAGGAGCATTACTACTAGTTTAAACAGAAAAAGGCATATCTTTGACCTGAGGGCACAAGAATGAAGCATGTATAAATGAGATACTTCTTGCAAAGAACTTTAATGAATTCCAGAATTCATTTCCTAAACTGAGCTTATAGTAACAATGTGAGCTACTTCAAGAGCCTATTTAGCTCAATTTCACCTATTTATTGGTGTTTTATTTTGTTGTTGTTGTTGCTTGCTTTTTTTTTTTTTTTTTTTTTTTTTAAAAAAAAGACAATCAATGTTCCTTTTAGTAGAGATATATAAATCAGGTAGGATTGGAAGAAATCTTTTGAGTCGCAAAGCCTGATCTTATGCTGTTGTTACATCTGTCTATTTTAAAGGTTATTACACTGTTTGTCCTTACAGTACTTGAAACTTTTAGAACCTTGCTTTAATAAAGTTATTAAAATATATTACCTTTTGAATGTATGCTTATTTCACCTTCTGTCCTTGTTTACTATTTTTATTAAGATTTGTCCAGGTTTTTGGTTCATCTGTTTTGTGTAAGTCCATAGTTTGCGTATGCTCTGAAAGTATGATAATGACTGGTATTGTTAATGTGTACAACTCCCACAGTTAATGGCTTGGCATAGCTGGTATACTGAGGAATGCCTAAGAGAGTGACTTTCCATTTTAGTTGCCTAGTGCAGCAGCATTCTATTTTTGTACATACCATTTCAAACAGATTTTAGAACAGGTAACTGGGAAAAGCAGAGTTATTTTTTATTAGGCTTATATTTGCTTTGTACCTCCACTTACGAAAATGTATAGGGATCAAAAAAGGATTAAGAAACCCACTTTCCTAGAAGAGTGTGAAACACTCTTAATTTCGTATATACTGGATAAAGGACAATTGCTTGGCTTTTATGGTCCCTCTCCCCCTTTTTCTTTTAGCTTCAGGTTAGTTTGAACTCTTGCTTTATTATCTTACTCGTGCATCCATCCACTGTAGAAGTTGAAAGGTTTGCAGAGCTTTTTCTGTCAGGAATTTTTGTAAAGTGGAGAACTGTAAAGATACAGTTAAAAATTGGTAGCTATCAAGACAGAGGAAGGCACCGAATTTAATAAAGTATGAGTGAAAATTAGCTTGATTTAATCTTAATGAATAATGTGCATAAAGGAAATAATGCAACCTTGCATGATATCTGCATAAATCTAACAAAGATGGGATATGGTGTTAAAAGGCATAGTTTGGATAAAAATGATGATGGTAAGAATGCAGTTAACGTTTTAGACTTAAAGAAACTAGAAAAGCTAAGATGAAGTTTGAATGGCGTAATTTGAACATCAACTCTTCAGTTATTTGTTATCGGGGATGGAAAGTAGAATAGAAAATAAACAAATGAGAATATAGGATATCTTGCTTGTTTTCTTCTGTCTTCATGAAGCTGTTCTTGAGATTTCTGTGTGCTACTTGAAATTGAAGATTTTTTTTCCTGTTTCAGGGTAACCATATCTCTCCTTGCATAGCCTCAGGAAATTATAAGAAGATTCTGTAATGTATTGAAAGGTATGAAGGTGGTGATTGCAAATTTGTAGGTATGAAGCTTTGACCATGTCTCCTAGAAGTTCCACTCTCCTTTTGGATTTTGTTAAAGCAGTCAGGTATGGCTAAGGACAAGAGTGAAATGGGTGTGGCATTTGATGGATTTTTCTACTTGCTATAATTTGCTTTTTAGACTGAAACAGGGAGGTTTCCAACAGTTATCAACATCCTCATTTCCAGTAAGTTGCTGAAAAACATTTGTGTTCCACTCCAGTGCTTTCTCCTTCCATTCTTTCCTCCCTGGGCTACTGTGTTCCTAAGTTAAATTGCAGCATACTGTAAAAGCAAAATGCTTTAGTGGAACAACGAATTCTCAGTATATTTGATTTTCCTATATGTAAAAAGGAAATATGTAAATAAAGGGATTTGTCTGAACCACGTGACCTGCTTCCACATATGGTAGCAACTGCCTCCTTCTAGATGGTAACTACACTATCTACTACCTCTTTGTGAACAGCCTGTCTTTCATGAACCTTGTAGTGCTTCAGTGTTGGGGGCTGCTAATTATCCTGTGATTGTCCCATGAGCTTGCTGAAGGACTGCAGTGTAATAGTTTTCCTGCTCAGAGCAGAAGTTCTGTTAGCTGGGCCTAATGAGACTGGTGTGATTAGTTTTCTGGTACCTAGCTTCTTCAGTGGAAAACTAATGACTCTCTAACTCCCTTTGTAGTTCATTTCATGAAATTCATGACCTGACTTATGGCTCTCAACTGCAATCAAGTAGCTGAATTCTCAGGAATGGTCTCTTATGCAGCTGTATGTTGCTTTTGTATATATCAAAATGCACAGAATCCAAACTGTTTATGATTTTGTAGTTGTCTTCATTCTTCATGTCTTCATTCATGTTTACTGTAATTAAGGTTGTGATGCATAGGGTTGGAGTTTTGAACATGCTGCTTTTGATTTAAACTGAAAGATGGAAATATTTCCTTGCACAGCATCTGATTGCTTTGTGAAGCACAGAAGCCTATTATTGACATTCTCATTTTTTAATTGAAATATAGGTAACAAGTTAGTTATAGTAATGGTAAAACAGCTGGTCATGGAAACAACTACCTAATACTATGGGCTATAATTAGTAAGACATCTTGTGTTAGATTGGCACAAAAATAATTGCAGTTTTGGACGGTGAATTTTAAATCGTTATAACTAGGCTCAAACATATCTTCATGAGTCAGCTGATCGGAGCCAGCCCAGCGAGAGCCAGAGCCGGTGGGGTTCAGCCGAGATTAGGAAGCTCAGAGAGAAACGTACAGGGACAGCATGATTCCCGGCGGGTCCCGATCCCCGCAGCCCCGGCAGCCATTGCGAGAGAGCGGCTGACGTGGTGGGGGCCGTTCCCACGGTGACGGTGACCACACCCCCTCCCCTTGCCTTGAAAAAGCCTTTGGGAGGGCAGTGACCAGGTGCAGGGAGGAGCAACCAGCTTGTGTAGCTGGTGAGTCCCACCCACACTGTGCTGCAGTAGCAGGTGTGGTAGCTTGTGCAGCAGGGTGCAGAGAGCACTTGTTGCTTGTCAGCCCCTCTAACTTATTGCCAGCATCCCAGACTGCTGACAACCATGGTCGCCTCCAGGAGGAGAGCTTGTCTCAAAAAGACTGTGGCAAGGCAGACTGAGGTTCTGCCCCGAACGGTGGCTGTTCAGGTCTCCGGCTGCAGGGAGTGCCAGAGCCTGCTGCTGCCGGGGGAGGGAGGCCAGCTCTCCACCTGTGTGAGGTGTGCGCAGGTGCAAGACCTGCTCGACATGGTTGTGAAACTTAAGGAGGAGGTTGAGACGCTGAGGACCATCAGGGAGTGCGAAAGGGAGATCGACTGGTGGAATAACACCTTGACGTGCCAGTCAGAAAGGTCCCAAGGAGGTACCCCCCAAAAGGAGATGGACTTCCTGCCCTCTCAGACAGAGGTGGAAGTCCTGAGACAGCCCCACCCTTGTCGCTGTCGGGCAGAGGTAGGGGACCTAAAAGATGACGAGGGTTGGAAGTGTCTTCTGGTTTGGCGTCACAGTCAGCCCCCTTCTCTGCCTGCTTTGCCTCCCCAGGTGCCCCTCTGTAATAGGTTTGAGGCCCTGGATCTTGAAGAAGAGGTAGTTGAGGAGGTGGTGCCAAGCCTGCCTACAAGATCACAGAGGAAGAGGCGGTTGACTGCACAACTGAAGACTGCCTCTGATAAGAAAGAAAGAAGGGTGCTTGTAATAGGAAATTCCCTTCTGAAAGGAACAGAGTGCCCAATATGCAGAGTTGACCCTCATCTTAGGGAAGTTTGTAGTCTACCTGGAGCCCGGATCAAGGATATCGCTAGAGAGCCCCCCAAACTGGTGAACCCGACAGACTACTACCCGCTGCTGGTCTTCCAGACAGATGGGGAGGAAGCTGCTTCCTGTAGTGTGAGGGGAATGAAGAACGATTTCAAGGCCTTGGGACGGATGGTGAAAGAGTCAGGGCTCAAGTGATTTTCTCTCCCCTCATTCCATTTTTGGATGATGACATGGGAAGGAATAGAAAACTTTGGACCATAAATGATTGGCTAAAAGACTGGTGCTACAGGCAGGGCTTTGGATTTTTTGATAATGGTTGGTTTTATAAGACACCAGTCCGGACAGTGTCACGCGGGAAAGGTTTATCTCACAGGGGCAAAAGGATGCTGGGGCAGGAATAAGCTGGGCTCATTTGGAGAGCTTTAAACTAGGCTCGAAGGGGGATGGGGTTGTAGCTGGGCTTGTCCCAGTGGGGCAGCATTCTAAAACTGATGAGGACCGGGTAGCGTCCTATGCCCCTGGGGAGAAACTGGTGTGCTCTGCTCGCTCCCTGAAATGCCTGTACACCAATGCGCGCAGCATGGGGAATAAGCAGGAGGAGTTAGAATCCTGTGTTCGGTCGGGAGATTATGATCTGGTGGCAATTACAGAAACATGGTGGGACAGTTCACATGACTGGAATGTGGTCATGGATGGCTATGCCCTTTTCAGAAAAGGCAAGCCAGCCAGGCGTGGTGGTGGAGTTGCTCTCTATGTGAGAGAGCAACTACAATGTACTGAATTCTGCCCAGGAGCAGATGAGGAGCGAGTTGAGAGTGTATGGGTCAGGATCAAGGGGCAGGCTGGCAGGGGTGACACTGTTGTGGGCATCTATTACAGGCCACCAGATCAGGCTGAGGAAGTTGATGAGGCCTTCTATGAACAGCTGAGAGTGGCCTCACAGTCACAGGCCCTGGTTGTTGTGGGTGATTTCAACTTCCCTGATGTTTGCTGGAAGGACCATTCAGCCAGACAGCCACAGTCCAGGAGATTCCTCCAGTGCATTGATGATAACTTCCTCATGTAGATGGTGGAGGAGCCGACTAGGAGAGGTGCACTGCTGGATCTCATCCTCACTAACAAGGAGGGTCTGGTTGAAGCAGTAAAGGTTGAGGGCTGCCTGGGTTGCAGTGACCACGAGATGGTGGAGTTCAGCATCTTGTGTGGCAGGAACAGAATAGCAAGTGGAATTGCAACCCTGGACTTTAGCAGGGCTAACTTTGGCCTTTGCAAGCAATTGCTGGGGAAATCCCATGGGCAAGACTGCTTGAAGGAAAAGGGGCCCAAGATAGCTGGATTGCATTCAGAGATTGCTTCTTCCATGCTCAGGATCAGAGCATCCCCACACGTAGGAAGTCAAGCAAGGGAGCCAGGAGGCCTGCGTGGTTGAATAGTGATCTGTTGGGTATGCTCAAGCAGAAGAGGAGAGTTTACAGGTCATGGAAGCAGGGGCTGGCCACTTGGAAGGAATATAAGGCTGCTGTTAGAGGATGTAGGAAGGCAGCTAGGATAACCAAGGCCTCCTTAGAATTACAGCTGGCAACAGGGGTCAAGGACAGCAAAAAGAACTTTTTCAAATACATAGCAGATAAAACTAATACCAGAGGCAATGTAGGCCCACTGATGGATGGGGTGGGTGCCTTGGTGGCAGAAGATACAGAGAAGGCAGAATTACTGAATGCCTTCTTTGTCTCTGTCTACTCTGCCGGAGGCTGTCCTGGGGAGCCCTGTACCCCTGAGACCCCGGATGAAGCCAGGTCAATGGAGGAGTTTGCTTTAGTTGATGAGGACTGGGTTAGGGAGCAATTAAATAATCTGGACATCCATAAATCCATGGGTCCAGATGGGATGCATCTGCGGGTGCTGAGGGAGCTGGCTGAAGTCATTGCTGGACCACTCCCCATCATTTTTGCCAAGTCTTGGGAAATGGGAGAGGTGCCCGAGGACTGGAGGAAAGCAAATGCCACTCCGGTCTTCAAAAAGGGCAAGAAGGAGGACCTGGGTAATTATAGACCGGTCAGCCTCACCTCTGTCCCTGGGAAAGTAATGGAACAGCTTATCCTTGGTGCCATCTCAAGGCATATCAAGGATAAGAGGGTTATTAGGGGCAGTCAGCATGGCTTTACCAAGGGTAAGTCATGCTTGACCAACCTCATAGCCTTTTATGAGAATGTAACAAGGTGGATGGATGATGGCAGAGCGGTGGATGTGGTCTACCTTGACTTCAGTAAAGCCTTTGACACAGTCTCCCACAGCATCCTCACAGCTAAGTTGACGGGGTGTGGTGTAGACAATAGAGTAGTGAGGTGGGTTGCAAACTGGCTTAAGGAGAGAAGCCAGAGAGTGGTAGTCAATGGTGCAGAGTCTAGTTGGAGGCCAGTATCTAGTGGAGTGCGGGGTCAGTACTGGGGCCAATATTATTTAATATATTCATTAACGATTTAGACAAGGGAATAGAGTGTACTATCAGCAAGTTTGCTGATGACACTAAGCTGGGAGGAGTGGCTGACATGCCAGAAGGCTGTGCTGCTATCCAGTGGGACCTGGACAGGCTGGAGAGTTGGGCGGGGAATAACCTAATGAAATTTAACAAGGGAAAGTGTAGAGTCCTGCATCTGGGCAGGAACAATCCCAGGTTCCAGTATAGGTTGGGAAATTACATATTAGAGAGCAGTGTAGGGGAAAGGGACCTGGGGGTCCTGGTGGACAGCAGGATGACCATGAGCCAGCACTGTGGCCTTGTGGCCAGGAAGGCCAATGGCATCCTGGGGTGTATTAGAAGGGGGGTGGTTAGTAGATCGAGAGAGGTCCTCCTTCCCCTCTACTCCGCCCTGGTGAGACCCCATCTGGAATATTGTGTCCAGTTCTGGGCCCCTCAGTTCAAGAAGGACAGGGAACTGCTGGAGAGGGTCCAGCGCAGGGCAACTAAGATGATTAAGGGAGTGGAGCACCTCCCTTATGAAGAAAGGCTGAGGGAGCTGGGGCTCTTTAGTTTGGAGAAGAGGAGACTGAGGGGTGACCTTATTAATGTTTATAAATATATAAAGGGTGAGTGCCACGAGGATGGAGCCAGGCTCTTCTCGGTGGCAAACGACGATAGGACAAAGGGTAATGGGATCAAGCTGGAACAGAAGAGGTTCCGCTTAAATTTGAGAAAAAACTTCTTCTCAGTGAGGGTGACAGAGCACTGGACCAGGCTGCCCAGGGAGGTTGTGGAGTCTCCTTCTCTGGAGACATTCAAAACCCACCTGGACATGTTCCTGTGCGACCTCACCTAGGTGTTCCTGCTTCAGCAGGGGGACTGGACTAGATGATCTTTTGAGGTCCCTTCCAATCCCAAACATACTGTGATACTGTGAAACCCAACACGCAGCTTATTAAAAGCAAATACAGATGCACAACACTTCACAGACTGCAAAATATGACAAAAGAACACTGTGTAAAATAGGAACCACTACAGTCAACACATTTTTTCCAACGAGAAATGAGTTTGTTTATTCCTGTAGTGTAAAAATCCTTCACGATTCAAGAAACTCTTGGAAAGTATTTTGTGCATCCTGCTGGTTGTGGATGCGTTTTTCCTGCGAAAAGTTGTTGAGATGCTTGAAGAAGTGGTAGTTGGTTGGCGAGAGGTCAGGTGAATATGGCAGATGAGGCAAAATGTTCAATTTGTTCAACTTCGGAAGCATTGGTTGTGTGATGTGCAGTCTGGTGTTGTTGTGGAGAAGAATTGGCCCTTTTCTGTTGACTGATGCCGGCTGCAGGTGTTGCAGCTTTCGGTGCATCTCATCAGTTTGCTGAGCATTCTTCTCAGGTGGAATGTTTTTGCTGGGATTCAGAAAGCTGTAGTGGATCAGACCAGCAGCAGACCACCAAACAGTGGCCGTGACCTTTTTTTGATGCAAGTTTCGCTTTGGGAAGTGCTTTAGAAGTTCTTTTTGATCTCTCTACTGAGCTGGTCATCGCCGGTTGCTGTATAAAATCCACTTTTTGTCGCACGTCACAATCTGCTTGAGAAATGGTTCATTGTTTTTACAAAGAATAAGAGAACATTTATTTAAGAATGTATTCCAATATCAAACAGCAAATTTCAACAATGCAAAACCCGCAATTCCTTTTGCACTGACTTAATAGTTGTATCACTTCATAACCTTCTGTTGCAAGGCTACTTAAGTTTTCTCTTTTGATGCATCTGATAATAACTATTGTATTGTCAGGGCACTGGCTGTGTGATTCAGAATGTTGTTTAGTTATATTTGCTCAAAACACTGTTAAAATAGTCGGTTATTGTTGTGGTTTAATCCCAGCTGGCAACTAAGCATCACATAGCCTCTTGCTCACTGTCCCCCAGTGGGATGGGGGGTGAATTGGAAAAGTGAGACAACTTGTTGGTTGAGACAAAGGCAGTTTAAGAATTAGAAAAAAGAGGAGGAAAATAGAGGGGGAAAAACACGGAGAGGGATATCATACCAAGAAACCCAAGAAAAACAAGTGATGCAAAAGAAAACATTTTTTCACCATCAACTGGTGGATGTGCAGCAAGTCCCTGCCAACCTCCACCCTCTCTCCCCCCCCCCCCCCCCCCCAGCATATTTTAATAATGATTTTGCAAGATCAGGTGTTCTACCTAAAGGTAGGCACACATAATAGGGCAAAAAGTCCCTGCTTGTATCCCCCCAAATCCCAGCTGCAATTTCCCTCTCCTGTTCCCTATTGGTTGGGTACTGCAGGGTTTACAGACTACCCCACGCCTGCCCTCAGTTTACATATTTCATTCATCTGATCCCTTCCCCTTATCAGTCTATTTAAAATATGGGTTCCTGGCTCTTTGGCTACCCTTCTCCCTGGATTAACTTGTAAATACAAGTATCAGTATGCATTCTGGGATTAGTTTGAAGAGACTTTGTTTTATCTTAAGGATTCATAGTCTGATGTGTCTTGGTCCTTCCCCCCCCCCCCCAGCTGGGGTCAGGCACCAGTTTTGTAAAAGCAGCATTCCTTCGTTAAACTTTCCTTACAGTATGATATGGAATATCCCTTTGGTCAGTTGGGGTTAGCTGTTCCGGCTGTGTCCTCTCCCAACTTCTTGTGCGCCCCTAGCCTACTCTCACTAGCAGTGCAGTGTGAGGAGCAGAAAAGGCCTTGACTCTGTGTAAGCACTGCTCAGCAGTAACTGAAACATTGGTGTGGTATCATCACTGTTTATATCACAAATTCAAAACATAACCCCATATAAGCTACTATGAGGAAAATTAACTCCATTCCAGCCAAAACCAGTACAATTATAATCGCTTAAAACTTGCAAAGTTAATGTGGGAAATGCAAAAGTGTTCCTAGTTAGGACTAGGCAAGAAAATAAGACGGGACTAGAATTTATAGGGATCTTAACCTTGGCACTGATGAAGGTTATAAATATTATTAGTAGTGAGTTAATGTTTGATGAGTACATTTGATAAAAGTCGTGGACAGAGGGGTAGCTTTCTTTATATTAGTAGCTAGGCAAGTTTTTTTTTACTTTTATTCCTATCCCAACTTTAATTCTTTTAATGAGACTAATATTATAGTGCACTGTAGGTAAGACAACATTTTGCATCTTTTCAGGAAAAAATATATTTGGTGTAAAGCTTAGAGATGTTAAGCATTGCTTCTAACTGAATGCATTAAGCAGTTGGAACAGCATAAAATTTAAGTTATTGATCTTGACCTATATAATTCTAAATGGTACAGATCCTTCTAAGAGACTGTCCTGGGTCTGGCTGGGCTGGAGTTAACTTTCTTCATAGCAGCCCCTGTGGTGCTTTGTTTTGGATTTGTGGCTAAGTCAGTGTTGATAACACGCTGGTATTTTGGCTGTTGCTGAACAGTGCCTGCACAGTGTCAAGGTTTTCTCTGTTTCTCACTTTTTTCCCCCTGCCCTCCAGCAAGTAGGCTAGAGGTGGACAAGAAGTTGAGAGGAGAGACAGCCAGGACAGCTGACCAAAATTGGTCAAAGGGTCTTCCAAAGTAGTCATTGGTCAGAGACTGGCTGGGTGTTGGTCTGCTTGTGGGAGGTAGTGAGTGCCTTTGCATTGATTCTGTTGTTTTGTTTTCTGTTACCCTCAACCCCCTTCCTTCATTCTTCCTTCGCTTATTAAACTCTATCTCAACTCACACATTTTCTTGCTTTTGCTCTTCCTGTTCCCTACCCTGTTCTGCTGAGGGTTGGGGGGAGTGAGCAAGCATCTGTATGGGCGGTTAGATGTTGGCTGGGTTTAACCCACCATAGGCATGATCTTTCTAACATTGCTTCAAGTGCTATACGGTGTACAGACAAAATAACTCTTTCACTGGTTTAACTTGTTTTAATCAGGATGAGGAGAAGCAAAGGAGAGAGCTATAGTAACAAGACTGCAGTTTTGCCAATGTAAACAATATCTACACTGCTACTGCTTCTACTGGTATTTGTGATCTCTATCTGTATAGTCTATTTGACTTCAATTCTGATAGAAGTTTTCAAAGCCAACTTTCACTTGCATTTCATAGAAAAAAAAACATTTCTGGCAAGAATTTTATCAACAGCTAATTTTTTTTCCTCTAAACTTTGCGAACTTTGCAATTTTTCATTATTTTCTTTTCTTGCGTATGTTAAGCCAAAATATCACTTTCATATCTCTTCCAAAATGCCTTCGTTTTTTTTTTTTTTTTTTTTTTTTTCTCCCAAGACATGTGTGAACTGGTAGAATCAGTAGGTGAATGGTCTGAAATAACTGAAGTTGATAACTTAAAAATAGTATAAAACAGCTCTATAAAAATTTTCCTTTTTTAAGAGGTTGTGAGAACAATGCATAGCTTTGCTTCAATTCCTTCCCCCTCCCCTCATTTGATTGTTTGGAGTAGAAAAAGGTCTGATTAGGGTTTTGTAAATAAAAAAAAAATTGAGGTAAGAGTAAGGAACGTTTGAATTATGAGTCTAACCTTGCAAGGGCGAATTATCATGGATTCCACATAATCCAATATGAATTCAAGCGAAGCCAATTTATTACAGAAACAAGCCTCCTTATATATGCAGTTATTTCCTGATCACGTGTCCATGCTCCAAGCATGCATTAGCTGATAGGATATTGTCTATGACTACCAGGTCTGTGAGCATCTATAACACTGAATGAGGATCCACAGTTTACATCTGAAACAGTCCTCACAACTTACCTCCCTCCTGTCTGTCTGCATCCGTTAAATCTTTGTTGTCTTTATTCAGCCATGGCTTGACCCATTTTGTGGGAATCCACTTCGATCCTTGGCCCGTAATGACACAAGCATAACCTCTCCCCCAGGTTACCAAGTGATGTGGCCTTTTCCATTGACCATTAACTAGTGATTTGACCATAACTAATGTAGGTTCTTTCTGATTTAGCATGGTTTTGGGTCATATTTGCAAAGTGTTTCATCACATACAATTTTTGACAATTGGTTTTGTGGTGTTTCCCCTATTTCTCCCCCTTTTTGTGTTTTTTTTTTTTTTGTTTTTTTTTTTTTTGTTTAAAAACCAGAAAAACAGTTCAGAATCAGATATGTGTGTTGGACCTTGACTACATACTCACAAATCAAATTTAGAGGTTCCTCCTTAAAAAGCTCTAAGTAACGTAAAGCTGCACCAAGTTCTACTAATTGGGTTGAACCTTCAGTAATTTGTACAGAATGATGCCAATTGTTATCTTCATGCCAGACCAATACAGCTTTATGAGACTTCCCAGAACCACTGACAAAAACTGTGCAAGTATGTAGGATCAGACCAGATACATGTATGGTCTGTGACCTGATGTTAAAGACTTGCAGGTTCTGCATCAGTTTACATTTAGGCATGTCAAAACCTATACTGTTAAGAAAATAAAGTAGTGCAATTTACAAGGACATAGATTGCAAATAAAAAAAAAAAAAACAGAAATAAATATCACAAATGGTACATATATGTCAAAAGGATCATGGCCTATTAAGACTTAAATTAATTCCCTGCATTTCTTGATCAGAGTAATAATCGGTATATCAGTCTGTTAGCAGTCTCATCATACTGTCCCATAATAGCCACAGGTTGTTTCTGTGTTGTAGCTATAAATAGACAAATCTGCAAGTCCAATCGAATGCAGTCAGCCTGTAAGGTTGTCATAAATTTATTAATCCAAGTTTCTAACTCCATTTTGGCTGTCATATTTAGTGGATATTGTTTCCCTTACCGGATCTAAGTCCTATTATCAATGTAGTGCTTGCTTTATTGAAACATTGGTTGTCTATACTAGTGGAAATACAGCATTTGAAGTTTACTTGAAGATTTCTCACTTGCAGCAAGCAGATCTGCACCATCCGAGCAGTTTATTGTGGGACATGCAACTAAACAGAATTCTCAGAAAACATTATTTGAGCTTACAATTTACCTAACAAATCTTGACCCAAGAGAGGTATAGGGCTTTCTAACAACTATAAGAATTCATGTATTAAAACTTTGTTCCAAATTTGGTATTCCATTGGTCTCAAAAAATGGTCTGTCTTTCTTTCCTTCCCAAGATCTCAAAAACTATCACGGTGAATTTACTAAGAAGTCTCTTACAACTAGTTACCACAGAATAAGTCTATTAACAAATTTTTTAGTTTAATTTCCCAGTTTCATTAGAACTGCAGATCTGGTAGGGATGCCTTTAAATTTCACCCTCAGCCTTCGTCATTCAGTATTACAACATCGCTGCAGTGGGAGGAGAGAGAACCTCCCTTTCGCCGCTTTAAAAGTGGGCAGCCAGGTTTTTCCTTTTTTTTTTTTTTCTTCTTGCTGCAGTTTGGATATAGCCAAGGCTACACAGCTGGCGTAATCGCTGGTACGAAGTAGGAGGCTCTGGCAAACTCCTCAGTTAAAATGAGCTGAGTTTATCTTGCAGCTTGACACAGGCCTGAAATTTATGTTCAAGCACAGGCCTGGGATATTTTGCTTTTTTTTTTTTCCCCATTTAATTCCAAACATAATACATTTTATATGCAATTCCAATTAGCTCAACAGTCGTTACATTCCTGAGCCCCATTTACCTTTTACAATTTAAAGATGTCAAAAAACAGTATATTAAACATGAATCCATAATTCCGGTTTCCTAGATCCAAATCAGTTCATAACTTTTAAATACAACCCAATACAATACCATGTTCGCATCCATCATAGCATTTAGGTGTGGTGTGTGCTCAGATATGAAAACCAAACACCAAGTTCAAATATGCAGATGGATCACAGTTACACTTATTCAAAACAATATCTCAATTTTTGCATTGTGCCTTTGGACCGCTTACTGCTCAGCCAAGTAGAGGTACCGCTGGGTCTCCCTGACAAAACAGGTCAGTGCGCGCTGGAGCCCAATCATTACCCGCCCCCCCGCCGCTGCAGCAAGCTGGAATGGGCAAGGCTTTTATTAGTGTCTCATCTGGGGTGCTACAACTTCTATCCCAAAACCGGGATTCTTTATGTGGTGTGCATAGAAAAGAGCCAAATCCAGCACATCAAGATGAGACACAGCCTATCACAGAGTTGCGCAAGTCTGGATATTGGAATAAAGCTAGCATGCCAGAAAGAAAAGTAACAGCTGTCACACACAAAATTTTACCATCACATTCAGGCAGTAAAGAACTAATTTAGTCATGATCTTCTGTATTATCACAAAACGCACATTTTGAGTCAACGGATTCTCATGATTTAACAGTCTATGAACTTACTGTACTATATAACAGACAAAGACCTATTAAACTGTAATATGCTTAAACAGATACCTACAAAGAAAACAGGTTAATGAGGAAAGCATCTTGCAGACTTTGGCAAGTTTTCTGTGACCTGTGTGTTATCAGTTAACTCTCTCTCAGCTTGTTGAAGTTCAAACCGTTCCGCCTGTAAAACTGTCTGAAATGGTTTAATGATCTCTTGTAGGGATTTTTATCCTGCTCTTCTCTCCTTAAAAGCAACATTAATTGCAACATAGTATTATACTTCAAGGTTCTATCCTCCAGCTACTTTTCCCAATCATTTAACTTATACAGCAGCCACCATTAATTACAGTATTTCACAAGATTTTCCTTCCTCATATTTCCTAGTGCTTTCCTATGTTTTAAAACACCTCCCAATACCAATTTCTTAGGAACATGACTGAAAACAGTCATTCCTGACCCCGTCTCGTAAGTAAAAACCATGGGGGGGGGGTGGGGGAAGCACAGGGCTGCTTGCAGCGTGAGTGGGGAAAAGTTGGGAGACGGCCCACAGTGTACCCACATAAACAGTGTCACAAAGAAAGAACTGCAAGCAACAACAACCAGCAAAACAATTAACTCACATTCCTGACAAGATGCTTGATTTTCAGAGAGGCAATACACAGAAGCACGTAATATGTACTGTAAAACTCACAGATAACACGTTGATAGCAAACATGAGCATTCTCTACTGCTAACACTAGTGCTTAGCTTCTAAGTTTTAAACCCGCTTACTGATGGTCTCTTGAAGATGTTAAGTAAATTGCATGTAATTCTCATTGGGACCCTGATTAATAGTTGCAAATGATTAGGCTGATTTGTCAGTTTCAGGCACCTTTATCCTAGCTTGATATGTGAGGTCTGCTGACTACTTCAGGATTTCAGAAACTAATAGCGCCTGTAATTGTGGTGTGCCAATTGTAGCCCAAGTCCCCAGGCCCTTCCCCTTTCCCATCACGATCATCATGACCGCATTGACAACTGCTGGATTCACTTGCTATTAACTGATCTAATCTTTCACGCAGTTCTTTTGTCCAGTTCTTATCCGGTGACTCCTTCCGCTCTCGTGGAAGTTGGAGGGTTAAAAGGCGGTAAAGGTGGATGCACATTGGTAAAAGGACTGATAGTACACTTGTTTATGACCTTAGCATTCTCAGCTTTTACAGGTTCTTTCGGCAAGTCGTCTGATTCCAGTCCTTTGGACTTGTTGTTCTCACCAGGGTTGGGTAATGGTGTAGGAGGCCACCCGCTCAGCATTTTTCCTCCCCCTGCCCCAGACTGCTGAACTATCGGGGGTGCTGAAGGCATAGCAGGGGATGGAGTAGGGAGGGTATTGAAGACACAAACCGGGTAAGCTTCATAGAGATTTTCAGGTTTCTTATCAGGCTGCAACGCTGCAAAAATTCCGGCAGCAGCAGACAGCTCAGCCCTAAAATCTTTTCAAGTAGTAATTATGAACTTCCATGTAGTTACTAATGGTTTAGCTTCTTTATCTCCATTGCTGACCTTATCCAATAATTTCTGCCCTATATCGTCCCAAAGTTCAAGTTTAAGTTTTGAGTCACTAATCCTCATAACAGTCTTTTCATCTATTTTCGGAGTTAATGCCGCGAACACGCCTTGTGTAACAGTCTTTTCAGCTTTTAATTGCTTCACCGTAGTAATTATCAGTTGACAGGCAGTTACAAGGCTGAGAATATCTTTTTCACTGAGACCGATCGCCTTCCACAACACAGTTCCCACTTTTTCCCAAGTCTCTATTTGAAAAGCTCTTGACGGATTGGCAGGAAACCCATTGCCTCTGCAGCAAATTAATAGTCTTTTGAGGTTACTCTCCTCATACTTCATCCCTCTCATAGAGAGGATATGCGAGAGGAGCTGCAGTATTGCTGCTGCTGCTTTAGATATATTCTGCTCCATCTCCTCTTGCCCCCAGCTGCTCACCTCTTTTGGTGTCCGTTGCAACTAAATCAGATCCTCTATCCTTCCTCTGTTGCTTCCGTAGCGATCAATCAGGAGACAGGCAGCCCGCAGACCACGTCCCGGTCACAGTCCAGCCATGCTGCCTTCAGCTGGGGCTCGTTCTTCGCAGCAGTCGTCCCCTCACCGTAAATTCTCCTTACGGATCATGTCAGGGTCACCACTTGGAGGGCGAAAAATCATAGACTCCACATAATCCAATATGAATTCAAGCAAAGCCATTTATTAGAGAAACAAGCCTTCTTATATATGCAGTTATTTCCTGATCATGCGTCCACGCTCCAAGCACGCATTAACTGATTGGATATTGTCTTATGTTCACGAGCTGTCCACGTGTCCGAGTCTCACTGCTAATAGGTCTGTTGATTTACGTTGTGTTGCTGCCCTGCAGCCGTAGAACTGCCCCCGTCCCACAGCAGATCTTATTTTTCAGCTTGACGAGGTGGCCTTGAAATTCCTTAGGGCCTGGCTAGTTCAATAACAAATTTCCATCTAATAGAAACCTATCCACACATCAACTTCAAGAAAATCCCGCAAATCTCCCATATAACCTTCCCCTTAAATGTTCTTTTGTCATATTTTGCAGTCTGTGAAGTGTTGTGCATCTGTATTTGCTTTTAATAAGCTGCGTGTTGGGTTTCACAGTATCACAGTATGTTTGGGATTGGAAGGGACCTCAAAAGATCATCTAGTCCAGTCCCCCTGCTGGAGCAGGAACGCCTAGGTGAGGTCGCACAGGAACATGTCCAGGTGGGTTTTGAATGTCTCCAGAGAAGGAGACTCCACAACCTCCCTGGGCAGCCTGGTCCAGTGCTCTGTCACCCTCACTGAGAAGAAGTTTTTTCTCAAATTTAAGCGGAACCTCTTCTGTTCCAGCTTGATCCCATTACCCTTTGTCCTATCGTTGTTTGCCACCGAGAAGAGCCTGGCTCCATCCTCGTGGCACTCACCCTTTATATATTTATAAACATTAATAAGGTCACCCCTCAGTCTCCTCTTCTCCAAACTAAAGAGCCCCAGCTCCCTCAGCCTTTCTTCATAAGGGAGGTGCTCCACTCCCTTAATCATCTTAGTTGCCCTGCGCTGGACCCTCTCCAGCAGTTCCCTGTCCTTCTTGAACTGAGGGGCCCAGAACTGGACACAATATTCCAGATGGGGTCTCACCAGGGCAGACTAGAGGGGAAGGAGGACCTCTCTCGATCTACTAAGCACCCCCTTGTAATACACCCCAGGATGCCATTGGCCTTCCTGGCCACAAGGCCACAGTGCTGGCTCATGGTCATCCTGCTGTCCACCAGGACCCCCAGGTCCCTTTCCCCTACACTGCTCTCTAATAAGTATTTTCCCAACCTATACTGGAACCTGGGGTTATTCCTGCCCAGATGCAGGACTCTACACTTTCCCTTGTTAAATTTCATTAGGTTATTCCCCGCCCAACTCTCCAGCCTGTCCAGGTCCCACTGGATAGCAGCACAGCCTTCTGGCATGTCAGCCACTCCTCCCAGCTTAGTGTCATCAGCAAACTTGCTGATAGTACACTCTATTCCCTCGTCTAAATCGTTAATGAATATATTGAATAATATTGGCCCCAGTACTGACCCCTGAGGCACTCCACTAGATACTGGCCTCCAACTAGACTCTGCACCATTGACTACCACTCTCTGGCTTCTCTCCTTAAGCCAGTTTGCAACCCACCTCACTACTCTATTGTCTACACCACACCCCGTCAACTTAGCTGTGAGGATGCTGTGGGAGACTGTGTCAAAGGCTTTACTGAAGTCAAGGTAGACCACATCCACCGCTCTGCCATCATCCATCCACCTTGTTACATTCTCATAAAAGGCTATGAGGTTGGTCAAGCATGACTTACCCTTGGTAAAGCCATGCTGACTGCCCCTAATAACCCTCTTATCCTTGATATGCCTTGAGATGGCACCAAGGATAAGCTGTTCCATTACTTTCCCAGGGACAGAGGTGAGGCTGACCGGTCTATAATTACCCAGGTCCTCCTTCTTGCCCTTTTTGAAGACCGGAGTGGCATTTGCTTTCCTCCAGTCCTCGGGCACCTCTCCCATTTCCCAAGACTTGGCAAAAATGATGGGGAGTGGTCCAGCAATGACTTCAGCCAGCTCCCTCAGCACCCGCAGATGCATCCCATCTGGACCCATGGATTTATGGATGTCCAGACTATTTAATTGCTCCCTAATGGGGAGCAATTAATTGGGGAAGACTTTTTTTTTTTTTTCCTGAAATATTGCCTGGTGACTGCTGTCATTTATTTTAGGTGCCGGCTTTGATACTGTTATCTGTGTTTGTCATTTGAGAAACAAGTTATAGGCTGAATTGATGCCTGGGTAGGTTTAAATACAACAGCCTGAGTCAGAACAGTTACACTCTCCCCACCCTTTTTTTTTTTTTTTTTTTCTTTTAGCTTTAGGTTAGTTTGAACTCATTTCATTTGGCAAACCTTGTTTCTCCTCGAAGAAAAAATATAAAATAGGGAAGAAGTTTTGTTTCTTTACGCTTTCATTTTTTTATGATGCAGATAACATTTTCCCAAATATGTGTTTTAACCTTGAGTTTAATTACAACAGCCTGAGTCAAATCAATTACCTCTGATTCTGTTCGTTTACTGAAAATGAGCAAATTGGGAAGGAAAGTAAAAGCTGGTTATAGAGAGTCTTTGTTCCCTGTTTGGATGGTTCAGAGTGCTTTCTTCCAGTGTGAGTTATTTGGGGAAATGGGTTATCTGAACCTGTGAAGGTTTAAAAATTCTGTGTATTGGAAATAAATAATTTGAGAGAGGTTGCACATGTAAACATCTGGTAACTATTTTGAAGAAAGATTTGGAATTTCTTCAGTTTTAACTGAGAACTTTCATTAGTTTTGCAAGTCTGTTCTGTGAGAAGAAACAGAAGCCTTAAATTCTAAGGACATCCATTGTTACATTGTTTTTTAGGTGGTATCATGGAAAACTTGACAGAGCAATTGCAGAAGAACGTCTTCGACAAGTGGGAAAACCTGGAAGCTACCTTATTCGAGAGAGTGATCGGAGACCAGGTTCCTTTGTGCTTTCATTCCTTAGTAAAATAAATGTCAATCATTTTAGGTGAGACTGAAATGTTTGGTTTTTTTTGTTTTTTTTTTTTTTTTTTTTTTTTTAAAAAAAAACACTGTAATGTGTTTATTTGTTATCTTAGAACTTAGTACAGTATAGAAAACAATTATTATAAATGGAATATTTTTTACTTTTTTATCCATGTGTGGTATAGCTCTTTACTAGGGTTGAATTGTTTTAAACCATGCTACTTAAAACTCCTTTACAAGCTAAAAAATTAAAGTGTAAGGAAAACAAACACCATGAGAATAGAGATGCTTGTCTAAAGCTGTTGTGACTAAATTTACAGTAACATGCAGGCTTCTTCTTAGTAATCAGATGAGATTGTTT
Organism: Columba livia; assembly: GCF_036013475.1. NCBI lineage: Eukaryota > Metazoa > Chordata > Aves > Columbiformes > Columbidae > Columba > Columba livia. The sequence continues at coordinate 99,696 of NW_027043002.1, read as the reverse complement.
TGAGTCTGTTCCTCAGTTACTGCAGTTTATAGGACATACTTGAATGTCGAAGTCATAGCAAATGTGTGCTTTAGAAGAAAGAAATAACAAGGAGAAACAAAGAGGTTATATAGTTCATAATATTAGGATTTGCGGGAATCATCTTTCAGTATGTGTTAGAATTAGTTGTTCTAACTATAAATATTCATTTATCTAAAATTGTAACCAGGATTATTTTACCATTAGCAAGTTATATACATTAATTTATTCTAGTTTGGTGTAAATGAGATGTGGTCTGGGAAGCGCTTGAATGTTAGTCAGCAAGTAGTGTGTTGTAGTATAATGTTCATCTTCGCAAAATAGGATATCAAATGCATTTTCAGCAGTAGAAAAAACCTTTGTCAGCTATCTAGATAAAAAAAATAAACAGAAAGCTAATTCACTTGCAAAGCAAACAGAAATAGCATGCTAATGTTTGCATCATGTTGTCTGAGCTGACAATTCATGCTTCACAGCTATACTGCTTTTTGTTTGCAAACTGGTTACTATGTAGTAGTAGTAGAAAATTAATATTTTTAGAATCATAGAAGAATTTCAGTTGGAAGAGACCCTCAGGATCATAGAGTCCAACCATAACCTAACTCTAGCACTAAACCCTAAGAACCTTGTCTAAATGCCTTTTAAATACCTCCATGGTCACTCTACCACTTTCCTGGGCAGCCTGTTCCAATGCCTGACAACCCTTTCTGTGAAGAATTTTTTCCTAATATCCAATCTAAATGTCCCCTCATGAAACTTGAGGCCATTTCCTCTTGTCCTGTCACTTACTACTTGAGAGAAGAGGCCAACACCCTCCATGCTTCAGTCTCCTTTCAGGTAGTTGTAGACAGCGATAAGGTCTCCCTTCAGCCTCCTTTTCTCCAGGCTAAACAGCCCCAGTAAGTACTGTTTTTAAGAATCTTATTTTTAATACCATCTGCTTATCGTAATCAATATCAGGTGTTGAATGTTGTTTTATGCCCACCATAAAAATATTTCTGGCATTTCAGTTAGAAACCATTAAAGACTGCTTTCTAAGAAAGGGATCCCTATGATATTTTCAAATCTTAAAGAACCCTTCCTTTTTGGATCCATTTAATATGTGAAGAGATAACTATTCAAAGGAAACTTATTTGTTTGATACTGTTCTTCATAGAATAGGCATGCTTTTGGTTTCATTTGTTGACTGCAGAGTATATATGTTTTTGTTATTAGAAGGGCTACACTGAAGTAGGTTTTCAGCTTCAAGAATGGCAGTCTTGAAGTTATTTCAGCCAAATATAGGGATGTATCCACTGGGTCCCACAGACTGGATATGTCACTTTGACCAAAGTTTATTCTTTGCCAATTGCAGCCTTCTAAAAATGAATGAAATTTCCATTTCTCAGTGATCTCACTGATAATTTGTTCCCTAAAAGTGATATTTTTTCAGATTAAACTTTACTTACATATTTCTGTTTGACTAAAATACCAATATTTTAGGTGAAAGTTCTCCAAATCCTCTTCCCTCAAGTTGGATATGGACATATGTTCATGCAGCATATGATTGACAGATAGTGTATGAGTCCATCAAAACTAAATTCTTTTTGGCTGAAGTAATATGTATTTTGGTGAGTTGCTGAGTGATATGCAATATTGGGAAGGAAAATCTTTATCTTTTCATCTTGTCCTTCAGAATTTTCTGTGATTACAGGAGTCTTTGTATTTACTAGTCCTGTGTATTCTGAAGAAAGGTTTCATTTGAGCTTGATTTAATAATGAAATGTGAAACACTAAATTTCTTTTAGAAGCCTAATCTCTGAATAATTTGCCATGGATTTTATAAGGAATATGGTACAAAATATGCCAACAGATCTAGTTTAGATCCTTAAAGTTATATTATTTTCGGACTCCCCTTGCAGTGCTATTATGCTTAAAAACTTCAAGTTTAATCTCTGAAGATTGATCTTGGTATATGTTTTACACTAATATAGTTTAAATGACTGACTTGAGAAGAGAGATTTTTAAAGCAGGTATGTATCAGAATACTGACCTGTTAAAGAAAAATAGAATACAAGTGTAAGAAACCAACTACAGATAAATAATTAACTGCTGAGAAACTCAGATGAGTATAATTTTTTTCTTTCTGTTTTTGAATTGTTCATGAGGTTTGTAAAGAAGTCAAATGCTAAGTAGAAAACTAACTAGTCAGACATGTTTAACCTTCTGTACTGTAGTTTGTCTTGAAATATCTTTGAGATACTTTGTCTTCTGGAAACTGGAGACAGAGATAACATGATGTTAGATGTTAATATTTTTTCTCTAAGTGAAATTTGATTAGATGACTAATAGTTTCTCTCAATTTCTTGTATTTTATTGCATATTTTTATCTTCACTGATCAATGACATTATATATTCTTAGACTTTGGTTTGTGAAGGCATATCATAAGACTTTCTCCTTTGGCAAAAGTACTCACCAACCACTTTCCATCATTTATCAACAGTCCTGGCCAACTGGGGTGGTCCCAGTTGACTGGAGGTTAGCAAACGTGATGCCCATCTACAAGAAGGGCTGGAAGGAGGATCCAGGGAACTACAGGCCTGTCAGTATGACCGTGGTGCTGGGAAAGGTTATGGAGCAGATCATCCTGAGTGCCATCCTGTGGCATATACAGGACAACCAAGTGGTCATGCTCAGTCAGCATGGGTTTATGAAAGGTGTGTCCTGCTTGACTAACCTGATATGTTCCTATGACAAGGTGACCTGTTTAGCGGATGGGGGAAGGCTGTGAATGTTGTCTACCTAGACTTTAATAAAGCCTTTGATACTGTTTCCCACAGCATTTTCCTGGAGAAACTGGCTGCTCATGACTTGGATGGCCATATTCTTCACTGGGTAAAAAAAATGGCTGGATGGCTGGGCCCAGAGTTGTGGTGAATGGAGTCAAATCCAGTTGGTGGCCAGTCACAAGTGGTGTTTCCTAGGGCTCAGTATTGGGGCCAGTTCTCTTTAATATCTTTATCAATGATCTGGACGAGGGGATCGAGTGCATCCTCAGTAAGTTTGCAGACAACGCCAAGTTGGGTGGGAATGTTGATCTGCTTGAGGGTAGGAAGGCTCTAAAGAGGAATCTGGACAGGCTGGATCGATGGGCTGAGGCCAATTCTATGAGGTTCAACAAGGCCAAGTGCCAGGTCTTGCACTTGGGTCACAATCACCCCATGCAATGCTGCAGGCCTGGGGAAGAGTGGCTGGAAAGCTGCCTGGTGGAAAAGGACCTGGGGGTGTTGATTGACAGCATCCTGGCTTGTGTCAGAAATAATGTGACCCGCAGGACTTGGGAAGTGATCATCCCCCTGTACTTGGCAGTGGTGAAGCTGCACCTTGAATACAGTGTTTAGTTTTGGGTCCCTCATGACACAAAAGACATTGAGGTAATGGAGAGAGTTCAGAGAAGGGCAACGAATCTGTTGAAGGGTCTAGAACACAAGTCCCATGAGGAGCAGCCAAGGGAATTGGAGAAAAGGAGGCTGAGGGGAGACCTTATCACTCTCTACAACTATCTGAAAGGAGGTTGTAGAGATGTGTGTCGGTCTCTTTTTCCCAAGTCACAAGTGATAGGATGAGAGGAGATGGCTTCAAGTTAGGCTAGGGGAGGTTTAGATTCGGTATTAGGAAAAAATTCTTCACTTGAAAGAGTTATTAAGCATTGGTATTAAGCATTGGAACAGGCTGCCCAGGGTAGCAGTTGTGTCACCATCTCTGGAGGTGTTTAAAAGACAAATAGTTGTAGTGTTTAGGGCCATGGTTCATAGGTGGACTTGGCAGTGTTAGGTTAATGGTTGAACTTGATGATCTTAAAGGTCTTTTCCAACATAAATGATTCTATGATCTTAAAAATGATGGCACTCTACAAGAGTTCTGGTGGAGAGTATGGTGTTTTTCCCATTTACTTCATAATTTGTTGGAAACTGTTTTTAGTATTCTGTAGGTTTCATAAAACTGCTAATTTCACAATTTTTACCAAAATTTTTAGTCTCTAAGTGGATCAAATGTCTCGTTCACTTTCTTTTTTTCTCTTTATATAACTAAATTAATAGTTCGTTCCTTCTGTTGGTATTTTCTCCCTTATCCAAGTTGCTTTTCCAGATAACTCTTGACATTTTTAAAGAAGTGTTATTTCTCAGGACTGCTGTCAAACTTCCGTGTTGCTGGAAAAATTCAGGTCCTCTTGATGCCATCAATTTACATAACTGATTGTTTCTTTGGATTGTCTGGTTAAAAATATTACGTACTTTTTTTTCCTTGTACAAATGACTCTTGTGTAATGTTTCAAATGTTTCAAAAACTGTTAACTCTCTTACCTATATTAATTATTTCTGACTGGTTTTAGAACTTGTGTTGCATAGCAATATGAACAGACATGATGTCTTCCATTTTTTTGGTATGACATGTGTGTTCGCAAATCTGATTACTAAAATATGTACCACCACCCCACGCAAACAAAGAAACCAAACCAAACCAAAATCCTCAAACAAAACCAAACAAAAAACTCCCTACACAACACCCTCCCCCAACTACATAAGTTAGCAAGATGAGCAATTTTATAAGACTTCTGTGTTAAACTATTGAAATGTTTTTTTAAAGCATTTTTTCCTATTTATTAGCAGGCTTTTAAATTGTGTACATTATTATTATGAAGTTATTTTGTAGCGTGGATACTAGACTAACTGTAAAAAAGTGACTAATTTTTGTCAGTATTTCAGTATTCTGCACTGTATAATTAAATGCAGTTCATTTTTACCAAAATATATTGATACTTCTCCAAATTTATATAGTCTTATTATATAACCCGTGTGTCTTGCATGATAGAAGTATTAATGCTGTTATCTCTATTAATGTGGTAGGGCATTTGTACAGGATACTGGTTATTACAGTTTTGTATTTAATTTCAATTAGTTCTAGAATATCTGCTTACTTTTTTTGTAAATCTACATCTCTTTTACAGTCTTCAAATATTTTTGTGTTGTAATGTTTATCAGTAATTGCTGATGAGATATTCATTAGTTAAGGGTGTGTGTGTGTATATATATATATAGTGTGTGTTTGTTTGTAATGTTGCATTTTGTTGAACATAGCCTGCTTTAAAGTGTTATCCTAACTTCCTTTTAAAAAATAAAAACATCACAAAACCAACAAAAAACACCGCAATGGTTTGTAGCAAAAGATTTTCTTCTGTTAAGCTTATTTTTCTTTATTAACAGGATTATTGCCATGTGTGGAGACTATTACATTGGTGGACGTCGCTTTGCTTCTCTCTCAGACCTAATTGGTTATTATAGTCACGTGTCTTGTTTGCTGAAGGGGGAAAAACTGTTCTTTCCAGTAGCACCTCCAGAGGCCAGTAGTAAAATTCTTAAATGTCATTAACTTAAATATTAATATAATTAATCTCGCATTTGATATTCATATTTTTTTATGAAAAAAGCATTCTAGACAGCTTCCCCTAGTTCTAGACCTATCTCAGTGTATGGTGAAGTATAAGGAAAGTATAGACATGTTCTTACTGATAGAAAGTAATGATAAAAAAAAAAAAGTTTTTTAATGAAAATATGTAATGAGAAATCTAGATATCAGGTATTGCAAGTATCTCCAAATGCAGTACTAACATTGTATGTAAAATGAGATAAGAAAATGTGGGGGTTTTGGCTAGTAAAGAGCACCATTGTAATGTAGTTAGCCTCTAGGGTTTTACACTGAATTAATGTATTTCAAAACAATAGTACTGTTTCATAGCAAAGATTTCAAAATAAGCATACTGGAAATAACCAAAGTTCCTGAAAGCTGGGCTTCTTTCAAGTGGCTATCCTTAAGACAAAATCAGTAATTAAAACAAAACAAACAAAAAAACCCCACCCAAACAAAAACCACACACACACACACACACACACACACACACACACACACACACACCCCCCTACAAACAAAATCCCCACATAATAATAAAAAAAAAATAATAAAAAAAAATAAAGAAAAAATACAAAAAACAAACCCCCAGGCAAAACATCACCCCCAAACCACCTGCAGACTGTGCCCCCTCCCCTGCCCCCCTTCCCAAATAAAGATGTTTCTGCATGTTAAAGTTTCATAAATTTCCACTAAGTGGAAGAAAGTTCTGAAGTACTCTTTCATGGGAGTTAAATTATTGGTAATTTTTTTTTTTTTTGAGATAATGTGATTGATAATGTTACAAGGCTAGAAACAAAATGAGAGCTTTTGTTTATAACTTTCGGAATTAAGCATTACCAGCTCTTACTATTTTTGACTCTTTGAAAACGTAAAACTAGCAAAGGGATACAAATTACTATTACCACTCTTTTGCCCCAGAATAGCATAATGTTGGGGAGAGGAAGTCTGTACTAGAATTGAAGGGAAAAGTAATATCTTTGCACTTTTCTCTAAAATTGTAGCCTGTGGAGGATAGAAGGAGAGTTCGAGCAATTCTACCTTATACCAAAGTGCCAGAAACTGATGAAATAAGGTATGTTTTAATATCAGGTAGAAGCAGTTGTGAAATTCTTGGAATATTTATAAATGTTAATGATTTTTGGTATACGTTTGCTATGCAAATACTTTCCAATTGCATCTTAGACTTAACGCTCTGGGAGATTAAAGGTACCATTCCTTTTTTTTTTTTTTTTTTTAGACCATGGATATAGCAATAACATTTTTATTTTGGGTACACTGTTTGTATTAATTTTAAGGGGACTTACGTTTAATTGCTAGAACTATGAAACTTACTTTAGAAGTAGAGCATTACTAATTTCGAAGGCTTATCCACTTTGAGAAAAATGTAAGTTTGTTCATGAAGGCTCAACCGTACTCTTGAATTCTTTACCTCCTCCTCCCAAGCAGTGCAGGGAAATGGGGAATGGGGGTTGCGGTCAGTTCATCACACATTGTATCTGCCACTCCTTCCTCCTAAAGCTCTTTTTCTGCTTCACTGTGGGGTCCCACCCATGGGAGGCAGTCCTCCATGAACTTCTCCAACGTGGGTTCTTCCCATGGACTGCAATTCTTCACAAACTGCTCCAGTGTGGGTCTTTTCCACAGGGTGCAGTCCTTCAGAAACACTGCTCCAGGGTGAGTCCCACATGGGGTCACAAGTCCTGCCAGCAAACCTGCTCCAGCGCGGGCTCCTCTCTCCATGGAGTCACAGGTCCTGCCAGAAAACCTGCTTCAGTGTGGGCTCTCAATGGGGTCACAGCCTCCTCTGAACACATTCACCTGCTCTGGCATGTGGTCCTCCATGGGCTGCAGTGGCTATCTCTGCTTCACCATGGTCTTTACCATGAGCTGCAAGGGTATCTCTGCTCTGGTGCCTGGAGCACCTCCTCCTTCTCTTTTACTGGGCTTGGTGTCTCCAGAGTTGTTTCTCTCACTGGTCTTGGTGTTTCCAGAGTTGTTTCTCTCACATATTCTCACTCATCTCTTTACCAGCTACTGTTGCACAGCAATTTTTTGTTCCCATTAAATATGTTATCACAGAGATGCTACCACCATTGCTGATTGGCGCAGCCACCCCTGCAACCCCCCTTCCCCTTTCTCTCATACTTTTTTTTCTGTGAACTGCTACTCATTTCCTTCCTAATGTTGATCTGTCAAGAAAATCTATGGGATGGTCTTTACTCCCCACTTCTCTTGTGTTTTCATGATATATGTTATGTGCAAAGGATGTAAAACTCTTGAAGATTTTATGTATTTCAGAGAATCTTGACATAATTTTAATATTATAATTAGTATTTAGAAAGCCTGAAGTATTTCAGGGTTAATTTCAACCAATCTTTCAATAATAACTTACTGTGAACTTCTTTGTAATAGAACTGATGTAGAATGGCCTTGCTGTTTATTGTCCATTTTTAAGATTTAGGTTTATAATTAGCTGAATTCATTTGAAGTATTTTTCATCAGGCTTTTTATTTTTGATGTTTGTTTTATGCTCAAGTTAATGCATTTTCTGTTACCCTCTGTCGCAGATGAATTGTTTTGGGGTTAACTGAAAGGATTTTCATTAATGATTAAATTATGATTAAAGGGTAATTATTTGATGATTGAATGAAAACCAAATGGTGATTAAGCAATAACTGAATGTTAATTAAACAGTGATTTAACAATTATTTGAAAATCATTTAAATTATCATGTAAATCATAATTTAAATCATCAGTTGGTGATTAGATGATGGTTCAAATAGCGGACAACTTCTTCTTACTGCGCTTGTAATAGTTAAGCTATAGCTGGTTATATTAATGTTGCTAGTATACAATATACTCTCACACCTAACGTAAAATGTTGCTTACTTCATTATAGATATGAGTAAGGGGTCTCTCGACCTCAAGGAGTTACCTTGAGAGTCATCCCTTCTCGAGGGGGGCGATCACTGCCATGCAGACTGGTGCTGTACAGGAGAGCTCAATGGGCTTGGTGGGAGGGGGGAGGGCTACAGATATTTATAGTGTAAAGTGATTGACTTGAACCCCCTTTTGGTGTATGTGCAGTTGTGAAGCTGTAGCAGTTTTAGTTTTGTCTAGTCCCAGCTCAGGCTGGTACTGTTAGCTCCTGATAAGACATGGCCTAGGCTCTGTGGTTCCTGAGACAATGTTTGGTTCCTAGTAAAATTTTCAAGGTTTGCACAGCAGGGCTGATTTCAGTCAGGCCTGCTTGTCAGTATTGTCTGAACCAAAGTACTGTTCACTCAGAGTGGGTGTATCCATCACACCCTCTCAAATGAGAGACATTCTGTAGAAAATTGCTATCTAATTTTGTATTGAACTAGTAGTTGATGAGCTTCAGTACCTCATAGCTTTTGCCGGTGTCCCTGATGGATCATCTGGCTTGACTGAGAAGTCCCCCTGTGCTCCAGTGAAAGGTTTTCATATGACTTGGTGGGGTGGTGGTTTAACTCTGGCCAGCAACTAATCACCAACAGACACTGGAGCAGTGATTTTCCTGGATGGATGTCTTCTGGCTGTTGTTTTTTTCTCGCAGTTCCTGTATCTAAGCTTCTAGTCTCCAGTACGTTCACCATCCCACTTTCTTATGTCCTCCGTGTGGTCACGCAGATAGAACCATAGGGTGGCATGTGGTGTGCACCACTGGTAACCCTCTGCCCTGAACACACCCCGTTGTAATACACCCCAGGATGCCATTGGCCTTCCTGGCCACAAGGGCACAGTGCTGGCTCATGGTCATCCTGTTGTCCACCAGGACCCCCAGGTCCCTTTCCCCTACACTGCTCTCTAATAGGTCATTCCCCAACTTATATTGGAACCTGAGGTTGTTCCTGCCCAGATGCAGGACTCTACACTTTCCCTTGTTATATTTCATTAAATTTTTCCCTGCCCAGCTCTCCAGCCTGTCCAGGTCTTGCTGGATGGCGGCACAGCCTTCTGGTGTGTCAGCCACTCCTCCCAGCTGGGTGTCATCAGCAAACTTGCTGATAGTACACTGTATTCCCTCATCCAAATAATTTATGAATATAGTGAATAATATAGGCCCCAGTACTGACCCTTGAGGCACTCCACTAGATACAGGCCTCCAACTAGACTCTGCCCCATTGACCACAACTCTCTGGCTTCTTTCCTTCAGCCATTTCGCAGTCCACCTCAATACCTGATCGTCCAGCCCGTACTCCCTCAGTTTAGCTATAAGGATGCTGTGGGAGACTGTGTCAAATGCCTTACTCAAGTCAAGATAAACCATGTCCACCGCTCTGCTATCATCCATCCATCTTGTTTTGTCCTCATAAAAGTCAATGAGGTTGGTCAAGCATGACTTCCCTTTGGTGAAGCCATGTTGACTGCCCCTAATGACCCTCTTACCCTTGATATGCTTTGAGATGGCACCAAGGATAAGTTGTTCCATCACTTTCCCAGGGATGGAGGTGAGGCTGACCAGTCTATAGTTACCCGGGTCCTCCTTCTTGCCCTTTTTGAAGACTAGAGTGACATTTGCTTTCCTCCAGTCCTCAGGCACCTCTCCCATTTCCCAAGACTTGGCAAAGATGATGGAGAGCGGTTCAGCAATGACCTCAGCCAGCTCCCTCAGCACCCGCGGGTGCATCCCATCTGGACCCATGGATTTATGGATGTCCAGATTGCGTCGATTCATGAGGACTGGGTTAGGGAGCAGTTAGGCAGACTTCTCCATTGTCCTGCCTTCCTCTGGGGCCTCAGCAGTACGGGGCTCCTCAGGACAACCTCCCCCAGAGTAGACAGAGACAAAGAAGGCATTCAGTAACTCTGCCTTCTCTGTATCTTCTGTCACCAGGGCACCCACCTCATTCATCAGTGGGCCTACATTGCTTCTGGTGTTCGTTTTATCTGCCACATATTTGAAAAAGTTCTTCCTGTTGTCCTTGACCCCTCGTGCCAGGTTTAATTCTAAGGAGGCCTTAGCTTTCCTAGTTGCCTCCCTACACCCTCTGACAACAGCCTTATATTCTCCCCAAGTGGCTAGCCCCTCCTTCCATGATCTATAAACTCTCTTCTTCCACTTGAGCATACCCAGGAATTGAGTGATTTCTGTCTCATTTATGATTTCAGTCCCTCCCCCTCTTGTTCTTGTGACTGCTCTGCTGCAGAACAGCCTGCCTCTTCTGATTCTTTCTCCTGCCCCCTATTAGGAGAAGCTTCTTCATCCCTTACTAAATGAGTTGACTTCCATTTCCATTGTTTCTTTGTAATTATAGAAGTGACTGATATAGCTGAAGGCTGGGTCTCTGGTTCAGCCACGGTGTTTGTATGTTTTCAGATCCAGAGACCCTCTCTACTGCTTGAGGGTGCTGAATAGTACTGAGCAGTGTTCAGTAGGTGCAGGTCAGGCCCCAGCACAGGGTGATAAGTTGTGCCTTTTTGGAATAGCCAGGGCATTTTTTTTCAAACATTCTGTCATTTTCTCAGGATCTGGAAGTGAAGTCCCAGACCATCAGAGGTGACAACCTTTCTAGATACCTGCCCATATTCTCCCACATGCCTTATCACCTCTAACCATGCTGTCATGGGGCCTGGGTCATATTCCTAAATAGTTGGTTAACCTTGGAAAAAGCTGAAACAATATTCTGAAGAAGTACCAAGAGGAAGAGATATTGTAACAAGGGAGAAAACATCATGGAAGAAGGGGGTTAAGGTGCCATTCTGTATTTCTTCTGCAAAAATAAACCTCTTGGAGTCAGTGTAATCGTTAATTGTCTCCATGAGATGATTCCTGAAATACAGTAATGGCATCAGTACAGAGCCCAAATAGCAGATTAAGCTCAAGGCCAGTGTTTTAATAATAAATCTTCTAGGAAAAACATCGCTAAGCACTATAGAGCACAGCAAACTGCAAAAGCTAAAACCAGTCTTTAACATGTACAGCAAAAAAGGGAGCATGGCACAGATAAAATAAACTACTGTTGAGAACAGATAAATCAGTATAGTGACCAGCAACTGTTAACAGATCATAACTTCTTTCTAATACACTCTGGTCAAATCTGTTAACTCAAACCCTTTGAGCCCCATGTTGAGTGCCCAAAAGGAGTGTTGCAGTTTAACCCCAACTGGCAATGAAGTACCATACAACAGATTGCTCACTCCCCCCCAGTGGGATAAGGGAAGAATTGGAAGAGTAAAAATGAGAAACAAACTTGTGGGTTGAGATAAAGACAGTTAAATGATTAGAAGGAAATAAATATAAAAAAAAAAAAAAAAAAAAAAAAAAAAGTAAGGGATTAAAAAAAACTCCACCAACTGACAAAGAGGGAGGAAAATAAAACCCAAGAAAGACAAGTGATGCAAATGAAAAAATTGCTCACCACAAACCGACTGATGACTAGCCAGTCCCTGAGCACTGTCCCCCCCCCGCCAACTTTCAGTCCTAGTTTTCTTACTAAGCATGATGTCATCTGATATGGAATATCCCTTTAGTAAGTTGGGGTCAGCTGTCCCGTCTGTGTACCCTCCTAACTTCTTGCGTACCTCCAGTCTACTCACTAGTAGGGCAGTGTGAGGAGCAGAAAAGGCCTTGGCTCTATGTAAGCACTGCTCAGCAGTAACTGAAACATTGGTGTGTTGTCATCACTGTTTTCATCACAAATCCAAAACATAGCCCTATAGAAACTACTATGAGGAAAATTTAACTCTGTCCTAGCCAAAACCAGCACCACCCGAGTTTGAGATTACATTTAAGGAATAATTTATACTAACCTTTAATGATTTGTATTTATGCTCTTATTGTAGCTAACTGCATGTCTTTTCGAGGAACTATTCTGTATCTTCTTTTTAGCACTTATCTTCATATGCAAAGACCTAAATAGTAGGTATTCTACAGGCTTTATTATACAAAGTTATGTTTTGATAATACTATTATTTTCTTAGACTATTAAAGGAATCTTTGATTGCTTTTACCTGTGTTTAGTATTTGATCACTCTTGATTAAAAAAAAAGTAAATATCTTTTAATGTTATTGTGGTGTGGGGATTTTTATGCATCCTTAGCACACTTTAAAGTATCTATTAGATTCTAAATGTAAATCAAACAAGGATAAATATTCATCTATCATAGCTACTTAAACTGTGTGAAAAATACATGGTGTGCTTGGGATAAATAAATGTCTTTCATGATCAGATTTCATCAAATGTTTTGCTGAAACTGTGCTCAAGAATTCATTGTGTTAATTAAACTTTGTTTTATGATTGTACTTCTAACAAAAATCTTACTGTAACTCTCTTCAGTTTCCTTAAAGGAGATATGTTTATTGTCCATAATGAATTGGAAGATGGCTGGATGTGGGTTACAAACCTACGGACAGATGAGCAAGGTCTTATTGTAGAAGACCTGGTAGAAGAAGTGGTAAGTAATTTTATATTCAAGAATTGTTACAGAACTGAGATTTGCAATGTGTGAGGTTTTATCATCATCGTCATATTCCACCTCCCTCCCCCCACTTCCCTCCACCTCCCTCCCCCCACTTCCCACTTCCTCCCTCCCCCCCACTTCCTGCCTCCCCCCCTTCCTCCCTTTCTCCTTCATTAGCGTAGGTTAACATTGAAATAATCACAAACTATTGGTGTTTAACTGCCTGAATGTATGTACTTTTCTAAACTGTCCTACAGAATTGAATATGCCAGTTGTTAAATAGTGTAGCAAACCTTTAAGTCTAATTCAGTATCCGAACAAAGTACATATTCACATGTTATTCAGACAAGTCCATATGCAAATGAATGATACTGTGAACTTATTAGGCAGTTCCCTAAACTTACCAGTCCTGATAAAGAACTGATGATGTTTGCTTTGCAACATATGTATTTTGCTCATAGAGTTTGCTTTACCTGTTTCTCACATCTATATCTAAATTTAAATGGCAGTGTTAGATTATCTAACTGTACATTAGTGGTTGAAGTTCAGGAAAGTTGAGATTTAAGTTACCACATGTAAAGAAGGACTTGAAGAGTGATAGAAACAGTCTTGTGAAATAATGTATTATGGCTGACTTTCCACTTAGTGAACGAAGTTGAAAACCTCTTTACATAAACTGTGCAATAAGCCATGTAGTTCAAAAATGTCTTGGACTTCTGTAGAAATAAACAACACTAAGAAGGACTTAACATATGAAGTTTACTTTTCTACACTTAAGCATACTGTTGTCATGCACTTAATATGTTAATTCTCCTATTAGGAAAGAGAAGAAGATCCACATGAAGGCAAAATGTAAGGATTTTTGTCTTGTTATTAAAAGCAAATCATAAAATAACTGTTTGTAAACTTTAGCTATGAGATTGGGAAGGTGAACCAAAGCTGTATGTACTTGTTTTTTGATCTTAAGACTTTTCTTCTATACTCATTGAAGATGCATAGGTAATTGACATGGAGTCTTGTATTACTTATGCCTAATGTTAATGGGTTTTGCAGTGATAAAATCTTGGATGGGTCTCTGAGTGATCACTTAACTCAGAACATGTACAACGGAGGGTGTGGTGTTTTCCCATTTGTGGGGTTTTTTTAATACACATACAGTTTGCCTTAGAGGTAATTTTTTTTCAGTTCTGCTCAACTCTAAATGCAGGAGAGGGAACAAAATGTCATTAGAGGAATTATAGTGTAATAGTAACACTTTCTCTATATTAGCTTCATGTGCTAACACTTTAAGCAAAAAGCAGGAGACTATAGAATAATCTGTTTGCAGTGAATACCAACTTGTTAAATACTTAAAATCTAATACAGTTTTCAATGAACAATGAATTGGTATTATGGGAAACTGTTGATTGTTATATTATTTACACTAGTAAAGATGAGCAGCAAAAAAAAGTTACAGAAAACATCTAGTAGCTGGATAACTTAATCTGTCCTACATTTGTTTGCTATAATTGCAGCTGATGTTTCCTGTATTTATTGCCCAGTTTGCATTCTTGGGTGTGTCTGTTTTTTTTTTTTTAATAGGGGAAAATAAAATCATTGGTGTGTCCTCAGTCTTCTGCTAGTCAGTTTAGCATAGGAGCATTACTGTAGTAGGAATGCCTTCAAATACAGGAACTTTTTAAACTTTTTTAACATAGCAGTTTGTAGCAGATTCTTAGAGCTTTGACACTGTCAGTCCACTTACTCGTGCTGCTCAGAGGATTCCAGGATTTCTGCAAATATTCAAATAGCCAGAGATCATCCTGTAAAGGTAATATAGAAAGCAAGTTAGAACTAGAGCTCTTTTTTGATGCATAAAAAGAGGTTTTCTTTTACACACTTAAACGCATGCATGCACACACACTATGCAATGAAAGGCCATATTTCTAGCTTTCTTTTAAAGGACAGGATGAGCTTTTAAGATGTAATGTGGTGTGCCACATGTAAACTGGATAGCCATGCAATGTCAAGCTGTTTTTCTATAATCGTAGGTATCATGTTGAGACTGGACAGATTGCTGTATTTTTTTTTAGGATGATGCTCTGATGCAGGACTCTGTGGAAGATGCAAGATGTGAGATTAAAGCAATTAATATTCAGTAGTCTAACAAAACTAGGTTTTTATTTCCTCAGCTTCTAGCAAAATTCAATTTTATTTATTCTGTACAGTATTTGACTTTCATTAATCTCTTTGGGCTTTGCATTTCACACTTCAAATAAATTACTGTCATCTGAGACTGACTTCACATATGCCTGTCAAATTATCTAGCATTTAAAACTATGCCTTTTCATGTCTAAATGCACTTGAATTTGAACATCTACTTTGTGTTGGACACTTGTATTGAAATGAGTCTATATAGCTGTAGATATTTTTATTTAATTTTGTTTGATAGAAAAAGGGAATCACTGAGTAACATAATGGTTGCTTATATAATATATATGTACTAGATTTTTTAAAAATAAATTCATAGGTGCCAGAGATTAATTCATAGGTGTCAGAGCATTAGATGTCACAACAGCTAAAAAAGAGAGCTGATAGTCTTGCTTTCTAATTTTTCTTTTCATCTTTAAGATGGTTCCATGGGAAGATCTCCAAACAAGAGGCTTACAGTTTACTCATGACAGGTACTTTTATTTCAGATGGTAATAGAGTGGTAGTGGAATGACGCAAAGTAATCCTGTTTATGAACAGACTGCAGCAAAACCTGTTTTTTCTGTGTGAACATACGAGCATTAGACCTGTGGTTGCTACTATGTTGGGAAAAAAACCTCATGGCTGAGCACTGAGTATTTTTTTTATGTTTTCAAGTACAGTTAGTTTCATAATTCTAATTGAAATAGTTAAATAATTTTTAAATTTTTGTTATATATATATATAAAATATCTTGGGCTTCATCAAATTTAGGAGAAAATACTGTTATGTACTTATTGGAGAATGTATTATCAACTTTTTTTTTTTTTAGTGTCCCAATAGTGGAAATAATTTTTTAAATGAAAACATCAAGATTTCTTGGCTCATACTGTCAAACAACATACCTTAAATATGAGAACAAGAATCTTTAGTTTTTTTGAAAACATTGTCAAACCTTCCATACCATATGCTCTTGTAAAGAGGTGGAAAAAAAGTGGGGATATATTGTCAGCTGCAGCCAAATGATTTTGCATTAACTTTGGTGGTTTAGTACTACTTCATCCCATTTGGGTGAAGAATGGTGATTGCTGTTGGAACTTAGATCAGACTTTCTTCAAGTGTGTAATTCTTGCTAGTTTGTACAGAAAGAGCTTTGATAAGAGTTCATAAATGGCAGTAACATAAGTAACAGTGAATAAAACTGTATTATGATATTTTTTCAGTTGGTCAGGTGTGCAGTTTTCTTGTGAGGCCTTCAGATAATACACCTGGTGATTATTCACTTTATTTTCGGACCAGTGAAAATATTCAGCGTTTTAAAATATGTCCAACATCAAGCAATCAGTTTATGATGGGAGGCAGATATTATAATAGGTAAGTTTTAATAGTTGTGTGTATTTTATACTTCTGTAAAGAGTTTGTATAATGTATTGCTGATAACTTACTGATATGATCATAAGATTTCAGTATTTCTTAAGAATATACTAAGAGTTTTAACTTTGTAGCTGTAACTAAGCACATTCTCAAAGCCTTCAAAAGCTTGTTTGTTTTTTTTTTTTTTTTTTTTCCTTCTTTTGTAAATGATGTTCTTCACTCTATAAATTGGATTATGACATGTAAATAGGAGAATGCTGTGTTGTTTTGGAAGCTGCTATTTATAATAGGGAGTTTTGTGTATATGAAAGGGCAAAATTAAAATGTTAGTTTTATCAGAGACATTCAGTAGGGTTTTTAAAGTATAAATAATAGAAAGGGAAAAGATATCTTCATTGTTGAAAAAATTCATTAAATTAATAATCTTAAAACATGTGAAACTTGGAATGAGTTTGTTTTCCCATGGATATAAAAATATGGTAATATGTGCAAAAAGAAATGAGATGTTTCCCCTTTCATGGGAGCAGCTATCAATACAGTTCCATCTTTGATTCTGTGACAACTCTATTAATAAAATTATCAAGACTTCTCAGTAGTGAAAACTCACCTTTCTCTTATCTGAGGCCATTTTCTGTCACATAATCAGAAATTTTCCAGACTTGTTCACCTAGAACCAGGACACTCTACATCCCAATAGAGAATTTCTCTCCCTTCCGGTTTGGCTTCTGACTGGGTAAAGATCCAGCAGCTGGTGTGTCTAAAAAAATGTTAAGGTCTCCTAACTAAGAAGTTCAGTGGACTTCATATGATTTCAAATGGACGATGGTTTGAGACTAAGCAATTGGAACCTTATTAACCTATGTATATCCCGCACACAGGCTGCTTGAGTACCTTCTATATTAATCAGTCTGGCCTCCAGACATCCTCATTGAAAATCAAGCTAGCTGCATGTCAGCCTTTGATGAAGATAAATCCTCTTTCCTCCATTCTCTAGTTGCATAGCTTATTAGGAGGATGATAGGCTAAAAGCCCACACCCTAGGTGGTGTCAAACTAATTAGCAAAGTAGTTGAAGTTGTCTTAGTCTCAAATGGCTTTGTAGCATCAGATAGTATAGTTCCAGAAGCTTACTGCAATAAGTTATTACTTTAGGAAATTAATTTCCCACTGCTGGATTCACTTGAAGTGTGCACATATAAAATACGTTTTACCTAAAGAAGATCACTATGTTATGATAATATGCTTTTAGAGGGTTTTTTTAATATCTTGATACCTAGGTTGCAAAGATCCTCCTCACTGAAAGAGAACTGCTTGGCTTTGAAAGGCTTCTAGTTTTAGTTGAATGTTTTGGGGAATTACTAATATACTCCTAGGCTCAAATTCTGTCCAAGTTAGTATTTACTGAAAGTTTATAAACAGTATGTAGTGCAAGGTAGTGATGCAAAATGAAGGTGATAACTGCCCCAAATTATTTACCATGAGCTCTAATGTAGAGGGCAATAAATAGGAAGCAGCAAAAAAAGAATAACTTTCTGTGGGCTTCTAGATTCTTGTACTGGTTTATTTGTTATGGACACTGGAAGAGGGAAGTCTTTAAGGTGGATTGTTGTATGGAACAATCAGCAATGGCTGAAAAGCATCAAATGGCATTGAATCCAGAACAGAAACTTAGGAAGTATAAATTTATGCAAGATAATGAAATGATTTAGGAGCATTTTTTGGGGCAGAGAGAACATCTGTTTTTCTTCTTTATAATTTGTCTAAAAATGGAGAGTTTGTCTTCAAGGTGAAAAACTAGAGGTTGAAGTAGTGCTGCTTGTTTAAGTGCATCTATTAAACAGTTTTCATTGATCTTTTTTATAATAAGCTATTTCGTTAAATGCTGTGAAGGTATCTGCTTTAAATGTGATACTAGTATTAGACTGGAACTTTAAAAAATCCTTGGTAGTAGTGTTGTTCCTCTGGCTTTTTTAGTGATTGTAAGTGGATTTAAAAAGTGGATAAAATAAAGCCAAATCTGTTCTTTGTTTGCAGAGTATTGATTATAGTCGTAGTCACATAAATTATAGACCAAGATTTTCCATACAAAAATAAGAGCCTGAAGAATAGTAAGGAAACCAACTCAAAAATTGACTGTTGCTTTATTTCCCAGGTAATTTGAATATCCAGACATGGATGGGGCTGGAAGATCCACAACCTATAGAAGCAATGCTATATCTCTGCCTATATTTCAAAAGACAGACAAAATTATTTGGGGTGATCATGGGGAAAAAATCCTTGGTACATATGCATAGGAAGACTACTTTTTCCACTAACCTTTTCCTGTTGCATAGTCTTCCACCATTCTGTATATAAATTGCTCAAAACTTCTATCGATTAGTATAACTAACAGACTGTATTTACACTCTCTCAGATGGAGGTCTGATTTCATTATTTGTCATATCATCTCTACAAAACAGCCAATCTGTAGTCTTTTAGTTGTCTATCTGAAGGTCCCAATATATAGGAAATGTTAAATACATATTGAGTGAATTATTTTGACTATATAATTAAATAGTATTTTCCCATGGACTTCAGTAAAATATGTAACTTCTGTGATCTTTCTGTTTATTCCATGGATAAGAAAGACAGGTGACTACTGGGGTAATATCTACTTTTTCATGTAAAAATTGGCAAAGTCTGTTGTGGAGGATGGGGGGGTGATTTTACTGACTGGATCATGAAATCTCAAACAGAAAATATATGCTTACTAGCCTGTGGCCGTACCATCCTGAACATGGTCTATTTCATCTCATCCTAGAAGCTAAGCAGCATTGGGCCCAGTTAGTACTTGGATGGGAGGCTGCTTGGGAATACTGAGTCTAGGTGTTGTAGTCTTCTAGCCAAGGGCTATGAAGATGATGAAGGGATTAGACTATCTGTCATATGTCTGTGATTCTGTGATATGAAGACAGGTGGAGAGAACTGGGACTGTTCAGCTTTGAGAAGGCTTTGGAGGATGGGAATCTTATCACTGCGTATAAACCCACACAATTTTTTTTTTTCACCCTTTTTTTTTTTTATTTTTTTTTTTTTTTCCCTATTGTGAGGGTGATTGAGCACTGGAAAAGGGTGCCCAGAGAGGTTGTGGAGTCTCCATCCTTAGAGATACTCAAAACACGACTGAACAAGGTCCTAAACAATCTGTTCTTATTAACCCTCCTTTGAGATGAGGACATTAACTAGATGATTTGGAGGTCACTTCCAACCTCAACTATTCTGTGAATAACTTTCATGTTTTACAGGTTTTTTTTCATGTTCCATGTATTTTTGTTATGTTGATGTGTGGTTTTTTGGTTAGTGTGTTTGTTTTTTGTTTGATTGGGGGGGTATTTTGTTTGTTTAGAATAGCTCCAGTTGGAAGAGACCTACAATGAACATCTGGTCCCAGGCTGACCAAAAGTTAAAGCATATTACTGAGGGCATTGTCCACAGACAGGCATGGGGCATTGACCACCTCTCTAGGAAGCCTGTTCCAGGGTTTGACTACCCTCTTGGTAAAGAAATGTTCCTTAATGTCAAGTCTGAACCTCTCCTGACACAGATTTGAGATATTCCCATGTGTCCTGTCACTGGATACCAGGGAGAAGAGATCAGCACCTCCCTTTCCACTTCCCCTCCTCAGGAAGCTGTAGAGAGCAATGAGGTTGCCCCTCAGCCTCCTTCTCTCTAAACTAGACAAACCCAAAGTCCTTAGCCACTCCTTATAGGACATGCTTTCCAGCACTTTGACCAGCTTTGTTGCCCTTCTCTGGGTGCATTCAAGGACCTTAACATCCTTCTTAACTTGTGGGGCCTGGAACTGCACACAGTACTCAAGGTGAGGACACACCAATGCTAAATACAGCAGGATAATCACCTCTTTTGACCAGCTGGTTATACTGTGTTTAATGCACTCCAGGATGCAGTTTGACCTCTTGGCTGCCAGGGCACACTACTGACTCATGTTGAGAATCCTGTCGACCAGAACTCCCAGATCCCTTTCTGCAGGGCTGTTCTCCAGCCTCTCCTCTCCCAGTTTGTGCTTGTGTCTGGCAATACTCATTCTCAGGTGCAAAATCTGGCATTTGTTGTTGTTAAATTTCATGCTGTGGATGATTGCCTAATGCTCCAATCTATCTATAATAGATCCCTCTGCAAGGCCTCTTGTCCCTCAAGGGAGTCAAAAGCACCTCCCAGTTTGGTATCCTCAGCAAACTTGTTAATGGTGCATTCAGCTCCTACATCCAGATCATTGATTAAAAATATTGAGCAGAACTGGCCCTAGAATTGAGCCCTGAGGAACACTGCTGGTGACCAGTTGCCAGTCGAGATGCAGACCCATTCACTACAATGCTTTGAGCCCTGCTATTCATCCAGTTCTGTGAACCCACTCATCTCACAATTGGACAACTTCTCCAGAAGGATGCTGTGAGGGACAGTATTGAAAGCCTTAGTAAATTCCAGTGTGTACACATACGCAGGCATGTCGCAAGAAGAGCCAGAGGCCATGAATGCATTGCCAAGATCAAGTTTTATTTTAGTAACCTCTCTACTGGGGGATCTCCGAAGCCACACCTAAACTCACAGGCAGAGGTGACACCAGCGGGGACGCAGGCGCTGGTCAGTTCAGCCCTGCTGGAAGATCACTGGGCCTGCTGAGCTTGCCTGTATTTCAAGGCTTCAGGCAGGCACAGCTTCCCGCTCTTTCTCACAACAAAGCAGGAATCTCAGACATAGTGATAAGGTGCCTAGAGTTTCTCACAGGCCTATGTTATCTAACACAGAGGTTCTACTCATCAAGCATACAGGGTCAGTAAAACAATTAGTGTGATGTATGTGCTTTTTCTACAGACAGGTGCAAGTATTTACATTTAACTAACCTCCTCGCCATTCTTCCGCTATATTCACATACATCCAGACAAGCTACATCCACTGCCTTCCCTCCATCTGCTAGGCAGGTGACCTTATTGTAGAACTATATCAGATTTAGACAGGACTTCTTTGTGAACCCATGTTGACTGTGCCTGATGACTGCATTGTTGTTTAAATGCCTTTCAGTAGCACCCAGTATTATATTCTCCATAATTTTTCCTGGAACTGAAGTTAGACTAACAGGTTTGTAGTTTCCTGGGTCTTTCCTCACACCCTTGTAGATCAGAGTAACACTGGCTAGTTTCCAGTCAGCAGGGACCTCCCCAAACACCCAAGACTTTTGGAAGATGATTGGAAAGGTCCTGTTGAAGGAGCTACCAGATGTTACAGTACTCTGGGGTGAATCCCATTAGGCCCCATGGACTTGTTAAACTTCAGCTGATAGAGCTGATCCCTTATAATTTCAGTGTCCACAAATGGAAAACCACTGTTCTCCTACTTGTGGCCTTCTGACTCAGGGGGCCAAGCAGCCCAAAGTCAATCAGTATTATTAAAGACTGAGGGGGGGGGGGGAAAAAAAAAAGTATTGAGTGCCTCTGCTTTTTCTTCATCCCTATTTGTCAGGTGACCATCTTCTACAAGTATCAGTCCAATGTTTTCCTTGGACTTCCTCTTGCTATTAATATACTTAAAAAGCCTTTCTTGACGTCTGGCACAACACTAGACAGTTTCAACTGTGGTTGAGCTTTGGCCTTTCATGTCTTCTCTCCTGCATATGTGAACCAGAGCTCTGTATTCTTCTTGTGAAGCCTGACCTTTCTTTCAGAGATCATACCGTTTCTTTTTCCTTTTGAGTTCCACAAGGAGTTCCCAGTTCAGCTGAGCTGGTCTTCTGTCACACTTATTTGACTTGTGGCACAATGGGATTGCTTGCTTCTGTGCTTTTAAAAGGTGGTTCTTAAAAACTGACCAGCTCTCATGGAACCCAAAGCCCTCAAAAGCAGATTCTTATGAGACACTGCTAACTAGCTCCCTGAGTAACTTAACATTTGGTCTCTTGAAATCCAGGGTAGCAACTTTGCTGTCCTTTTTTCTCATTACACTGAAAATTTTAAACTCGACCATTTCACGATCACTGTGGCCAAGACAGCCACCTACCATCACATCCGCCATGAATCCTTCTCTCTTCAGATAACAAGTCTAGGAGGGCATCTTTCCTTGTTGGCTCACTGAATACTTGTGACAAGAAGTTATTTTCCACAAACTTCAGGAATTTCCCAGACTCGCTTTTCACAGCAGTATGGTATTCCCAGTTGGGAATACCCAGTTAACTTCTCCCAAAAGGTCAAGGGCTATCAATCCAGAAATTTCTCATAATTGCCTATAGACTAACTCATCAGTGCTTACATCCTGGCTGAGCAATTGATAGTAGACACTCCCTATGACAGCTGCTTTATTTTCCATCCCCCTAATCCTCACCCAGAGGCTCTCAACCACATCATCCCTAATTGTAAGGGCTGTGCAGTCACACCTCTTCCTTACATACAGTGCATCTCCTCCACCTTACCTGCCCTGCCTATCCCTCCTTAACAGTCTGTAGCCCTTCACCTCAGCACTCCAGTTGTGGGACTCATTCCACCAAGTCTTACTACTACCAATGACATCATAGCTCTGGGAACTGACCAATGCTTCCAGCTCATCCTGTTTCTCATACCTCATGTGTTGGTGTACAGGCATTTCAGATGTGCTCGTAAGTCCTCAGTGCTCCCTGGAGCAGCGTAAATGCTTCCATTGGCATTGCCACCCTCAGATGATGCCATGCTAACCACTTGGCTTACCTTCAGCTCTCCTGTTAGTACCCCCCTTTCCCCATTGATTCTAGTTTAAAGCCCTCTCAATCCATCCTGCCAGCTTATGAACAAAGAAGCATTTCCCCTGTCAAGCCCCAGCATACCTTGTATCTCAAAGACTCTTCCGTGGTTATAAAGCCAGGGTTCTGGTGGAGGCACTGGTTCTGGAGCCAGGTATTGATGTCTTGGGCACACCTGTTTCTTCTAAAGCCTCTCCTTGTTACTGGAAGAATGGAGGAAAACACTACCTGTTCTTGATTTTGGAATATAGGTGGAGATGTAATGTAACTTTTAATGTAGATGTAGGAATAATTCTTAATTCACCCATTAAGTATTATAAGAATGATACCTCATGATGATGAGAGGCTTTTGAAATTATCCATGTAGCTAGGATCTGGGCAGCCTAATAAGCCCTATTTTACAATTACTACAGTAACTGTAGTATTGAGATTCATCTTTATTTCTCTATATCCAACCAAATTTAACCATTCATTTTTAAAAATCATACTTATTTATACTTTATGTATTTTGTCTAAGTAGGATTTTGTTGCTGTCAGATGCTGAAAAGAATTATAAACCACTTTTTCCTGTCCCTTTAATTCTTTTTGTGTTCTGTCTGATTTTATGCTTTACATGTTAGATAACTTGGATCACTTACCAATTTGTTCTCAGGTGTATTTGAAGATATGTGATATCTTTCTGTTTGCAATGTTTGGCTTGTTCAGTCATTTGAGCTACTTTAGTGGTAAGACAATATACAGTGACCATCTGAGTTGAGTTTGTGTGGGGGAGAAGAGAGCTAAGGAAAAAAATCCCCTTAATTGTTCAATCAAGGCATGAAGTCCTAGTCTGTATTGTACTTGAACTCCAAAATGACTTTTCCAATACAACTCAGTTTATTCTTCAGCTCATTTTACAACATAGGAAGAAATCAGGAAATTGCTTCTTATGTTGAGGGATGACTACTGTTTTTATAACCAAGGAAGGAGAGGAGAGACATTAACAGTCAAGGTATTCTCGATTTGATGAATGAGGAAAAAATGATATAAAGCTTATTTATTACTGATTGCCCTCATAACAAGACGTTGGCAATAGCTGTTCAACATGCAAAATACAAATTATTATTTTATGCAGTGTGGTAAAGCTTATTTTTTTTATGGAGAAAAGGGCAAATGCATATTGCACATTTATTTGATTTTTTTTTTTTAGTAATACTGAGAAATTCAAGTCACTTTACAAACCTGAAAAAGAAAAATGTTTGTGGGAAGATTCATTGACTTAACAAGCATACACTAGTTCATAGGTTTAGAAGAATGAGGTAGAGCAAAAGCAAACAAAGGTATCTTACTTCTGTTTTATTTACATGTTTTTATGATTGTTTTTATATTTTTCTAAATCTTTCATTTGGATAAAATTTTATCCAGTTGTAATAGACCAAAGATCTATCACGTGTGCCATACTGATTACATTTGTACACAGAGCTAACAGTATATATGAAGTGACAAAACACATAAAGTGTATTTTTATTCTCCACTTAATCACTTAGTTCTTTATTTTCAGGTTGATATTTTGTATATGAATAATTCATTTGTGATGTTAACATTACTTCTCTTTATTACAATGCAATTTTCAATAACTGCAAAAATAAGAGCAACTAAAAATATGTTGAAATGTAGCTTGCATCTGTGACTACTTCTGTCCTGATCCTTCAAAATACAATTTAAACCTGATTCTGGTAATTATAATGCAGGTTTCCTCATAGAGGAGTGTTACTGACTGGGTAGTTAATTTAACATGATAGCTCAGTGATTTTGAAGTATAATCTGCATAATCCATGTTAAAAAACTTTTTTTTTTTTTTTTCTTTTTTTAATTTACTACTCCTGTCTTCTTAAAAAGAAATTGCTTTGCACAGTTTGAAGTATCTCCCATTCCCCTTCCCTAGTTGCTCTAGGACTTCGAAATTTATTACAAGTAAAATAGCAATTTTCAGCCTGGTTGGAGAGCTAGAAAATGCACATGTGTTACTTGAATGTAGAAAAGGTAGCGTACTTATTTGGCATTGTGATGGGTTGATCTTGACTGGCTGCCAGGTGCCTGCCAAGACCATCTCTTACTCCCCTTCCTTAGTGGGACAGGGGAAGAAAATAAGATGAAAACCTTGTGGGATGATATAAAGGCAGTTTAATAAAGAAAAGAAAGGCTGCACTTGGAAGCAAAGGAAAACAAAAATATTTATTCTCTGTTTCCCCATCAGTAAGAGATATCTAGCCACTTCCTCGGAAGTAGGGCCTGTCAAGGTTTAAGGCAAGGCGGCAATAAACCGTGGCAGACTCTCCCTGTTACCCCCTCTTTTCCCGCCACCCCTTTCCTTTAGATCGGAAAGATGATAGGAAAGATAAGGGAAAAGGAAGAGAGACTTAGACTTCAAGTTGGTGGTGATCACCTTCTTATATAGGGGGTATGATGATAATGAGATGGAATACTTCTGTTGGTCAGTTCTAGTCACCTGTTCCATCCACCCCTCCTCAAACATGCATGCCCCTCTCACAACGGAACGTGGGAAAACTTATCAGTCTTTCTTGGCTATCATAGTAATAAATCTAAACATGAGCTTCTTCAGCATTCCGTTGGTCTTCTTATCAGCACCGAGTACAGCATCCTAGGAAAAATATGCAGGCAAAAACTCAGAAAAGTACAGCCACCTAGAAGAACTTAGCTGAAAGAAAAATCACTAAAAGAGAACTGGTCTTGTTTTTAACAAAACCAGGACAGGCCTCAGTATGCATAGAGGTTGCTTTGGAAGACAAATTCCTTAATAATGAATGCCCCCCTTTCTCCCTTTTTTTGACTTTTATTGCTGAGTATGACATTATATGGTGTGGAATATCTCTTTGGTCAGTTTGGGTCAGCTGTCCTGGCTATGTCCCCTCTTGCCCACCCTTGGCCTGCTGGCCTTTGAAGAGCAGGGTTGGAGAGACAGCCTTAATGCTGTGTGAGCACTGCTAAGCAGTAGCCAAAACTGGTTTGTTATTAAATGTTCTTGCTACAGAGTACTGCAATATGAGAGCTGGTGTGAGGGAAGTTAACTCGATCCCAGCCAGACACAATACATGTATTTTCTGTAACTAATTGAAAATATTCTATGGAATTTAGAATTAGTACATTATGAGTGCAGTTCTGTGAATTTTCTTGACTACAATGTAGTAGTAAATTGTAATTGCTGCAAATGAGATTATGTTCTTTAACACTTGCTTTTTATTATAAATTTGTGAGGAAATGTAGTGTGATTGCATGGAAAAGCAAATTATTATATGGAGGAAAAACTAATTTTTTAACATTTTAAATCTTATTTTTCTTATTTGAACAGTATTGCTGAGATCATTGAACATTATAGAAAAGAACAGATTGTTGAAGGATATTACCTTAAAGATCCCGTTACAATGCAGGTAAAAATTCGTCTTTGAGCACTTGTTATTGAAGATATTGACTTAATCTACAAATATTTATAATATAGGAACTGAATTACAGCAGAGGTATCCATGATAGTTAAAACAGCATCCTGAATTTTTGTTTTGAACTTGTGAGTTTCTTTCATTTTATCCTCATATGCATTCACTTATCTAAGGTTGACTTGTAGTAAACAGAAGATATGATAAGCTTTGTCTGTGCTCTGGGGTGTAAATGCTCCATCTTGTGGCCCCAGCTCTGATCCCCGATTGAACCAATGCTGTGCCTTAATACCATATTGCATTGTGGGGGGAACTAGGCTGCCCTCCATTCCTCTGTGTCTGTCTGTGGTTGAGACAAACTTGAGGAAATTTGAATTCTGAGACTGATCCTTGAAAAGCTTTTTCATTTGCAGATTCATAGTGTGCAGTTGTTTCACGGTGATTTCTGAGCTTTAACAAAAGTTGATTTCTTATTTACTAGCATCAAGAACAAGTGCTTAATGATACAGTGGATGGAAAAGAAATCTACAATACAATTCGTCGCAAAACAAAGGATGCTTTTTATAAAAATATTGTCAAAAAAGGATATCTTCTGAAAAAAAGTGAGTTTAGTTTGCTTCAATTAAATATCTTTTTCTAAAAAATGCAGATATGGATGCATATTTTATGCAGTACTGGTACTAGTGGAGGCAAAATTGAAGTGAGCAAAAGGTGGAAGAAAGTCTGTAAGGGGTATGAAACGTTCTTTTTCCTTAAGAACTATATAAATAGAAAGACATAATACATAAAATGACATGTAATATGAAGATGTTGATTAGCAGTTCTTGCCGAAAAAATCAGGAAATGGCACAAAAACGAAGCACCTTTTATCAAAGGTAACATTCAGTTTCATTAAATGAAATACATTTTCATAAAATATATTCATATTTAATATGCAACTTGTTTAAATTTAAGCTGATCACATGGGTTAAAGAGAGCTAGATTAATGTAAATCAGTACATTCACCGGAGACCAGAGCTCATTTAATTTTGTTATTCCAAGTCAGGTAATATAATTTTAAAATGTATATTCTGGTGTTCAAGGTATGCTGAGACTTATAAAAGTTTCTAATGCTGACACACTCAACATAGCATATAATAATTGGATTAAAAGCTGCCTGACTCATCTAAATATATCCCTGAAGAATTACTGTTGAGCAAGATTTTGAAGTTCTGAGGAAGCTAGTCACTTTCTAAGTACCATGATTTTAGTTTTTCTGTTTCCATTAAAGTTGATTATAAAAAAAAAAAATAATTTTTCTGCATATGATAGACAGTAGCTAAAACAATAAGTACCAGATAGTGATCTGGATAGCAAGCAAAAGTGAGAAAGAAGATAAGCATTTAAATATATCCAAGTTTAAAAGACACATTCAAATGAAATGAAAACTAGAATAAAGGAAGGAAAGCATCTCTTTTCTTGAGAGTGCTAATTATGCGAGAAGGTGTAGAGGGATATGGTAGGGTGAGAAGTCATCCAAGAATGAACATGAAGTGAAAATCTTTACCTAAAAGGGTACTTTGAATGTGCAAGCAGGAGTAGGTGTGGAGAGTTGCATATACCTGCAGACAGAGCAGAAATTTAATCAAATTGCTCTTCCATCTAGTAGAGTATAATAACTAGATGTTAATTTTCCAAAACAGTGAGTACTAGTGCTTGTTGAAAATTAAGGCTACATGTTTTTCTAAAAGGTACTGTGGTTTATGTATGAACTAGTTGCAGAAAGTTCCTTACCAGTTGTAATTCAGAGGACATTAAACAATGAGTGATTTATTTTTGGTTTAGCCAGTGGCTAAATTCACATTTTACTCATGTATCTAATGTGTCTTCCAACAAACCTTAACATTTAAATCTCCATCTATTTATTTATTTCTGAAACACGTGGAACTGGTAAAATTTTTGGATATAGGTGTATTTGGGGCATGGTTCTGATCCAAGTTTGTATATATTGTATTCCCATTTCTGTTCTTCAGTCATTCTGATTTAAGATACTGTGATGCAATCTGTTATGCTGATTAGTTGATTAAAGTTTAGGAATAATTTCCTTTTGTCAAGAGAAATCTATTTCTTAATTAAAATAACCATAATAAGTTAGATCACTTACAGCATCATACATTATTTGCAAACTGTATAGACACAGTCTTCCTGCTGATATGAACAGAGGTCATATGGACTTGCTTAATCCTGTTGAGATTAATGAAAACATTGAGAGAACCGTCTAAAATTGTACCTGAATCTGTGAAGAGGGTCTATTTTTAGCTAAATGCTTCAAAAAAATATGTATAATGATATTATTGCTTAAGCATGATTAACTGTACATTGTTCTTCTGTTTGTATTTTGAGAAAAACCTTACTGCCCTCTTTTTTCTTCATTTACAAAATTTATATATTCTTTAAAACAATATTGTAACTTATTACTTGTTTTCCTTACAGGTAAAGGAAAGAGATGGAAAAACTTGTACTTTATATTGGAGGGAAATGATGCCCAGCTTATTTATTTTGAAAGTGAAAAACGAGCCACAAAACCTAAAGGATTAATAGACCTTAGTGTGTGTTCAGTCTATGGAGTACATGACAGTTTATTTGGCAGGTAGGGCACTGGCTTTTAATTCTTCTACATGCAACAGGACAGATAATTACCAGTTTTGAGGTATATACAAGATATGGGCAATACATCACTAACGAACAAGTTGGCCTAGCACAATAAACTTTGCTCGAATTTGCCTTTTGTCTAACATAATTTCCATAGTCTAAAATATAAAATAAGCAGCAAGTAATAAGTTAGTAGCAAAAAAACCCATAAAGCGAGAAAAGCGCATTCAAAAGATGTATGACATAACCACATTTATTTAAGAATGTATTCCAATATCAAACAGCAAATTTCAACAATGCAAAAATCACAATTCCTTTTGCACCAACCTAATAATTAGGCAGTCAAAACTATCTTTCCACTTTTCTTGGAAGTACAGTGACGACTGTAGCTTGACATGTTTTTGGTGACAATGATTTAAGTAGCTCCTGACCTGGCTACTTCTTGCCCCCCTCCCCAGTCCTCCTGTGGGCATGGCCACAAAAAGCCATGCTAGTGTTTCCCTAAGCAGTGCATGGGGGGAGACCAAAACATCATTTGCAAGTGTAATCCTGATTTTGGGAGAACTAAGTTCCATTGAACGTCATTTGGAAGGCCATGAATCAAGTGTGTACTTTAGCTTGTAACGTAATAGTACAAAATGTTTTTGATACTTCTTGACAAATGAGTGTAGATACATAAAATGACAAAGATGTTATAATTGCATTCAAAGCTTTAGTAGTTTATATCACACGTATTCAGTTATTATTATGTGATCCAATGCACGTTTTATTGGTTGTGAGAGCTGTGGAATACATTCAGATACAGAATTCCTCACGTTAATATAGTTCCTGAACTCCTACAACTACAAATCCATAATGCATGATTAATTGGTTTGGAATCAGTGCTGAACTTGTGCATAATTTAAAATGTTTGTGGGGAGTAGTCCTCATTAACCAGTCTTTTATGTTATCAGGTGTATTTTTCCACAACTGCAAGACAGTGTGCATGTATATTCAATACAAACTGTTCCAAGTTTCTTAAATATTCTGAAATAAATTAATTGAACTGGGATGCAATTTTCCTGAAACTACATAATTAACTCAAATCAAAATGCACTTTTGAAGCATGTAGAAACTTTTCTTGTTGAGGTTTTTGCTGTTTCCAAGTGTGATGATGCTACATTTTTGTTTTGCTTGTTTTTAAGGCCAAACTGTTTTCAGATAGTAGTTCAGCACTTCAATGAAGAGCATTACATCTTTTACTTTGCAGGAGAAACTCCAGAACAAGCACAGGTGAGAACTTTTGTTGGTAAATATAATTTTAAAAGTAATGTTTTGTTTTGTAGTGTTTAATAATGTAATTTTTCTCTAATAGAAAGCAAGTATACCACAGATGGTGGCTGTGTCTACATTAGCAAATATTACCATGCATTAGTAGCAGATCTTTAAGGAAAATAGTTGGTGATGAGAATCCAGCACCTACATTAGCTGCACTTTAGGGATTTTACTTTGGACAAGTTCTAGTCTGGTCCCGTGGACTGAACTTCCATTAGTTTCCATTAGATGTTTCGGGAGAACATCTTTTGGAGTAGTTCAGTCAAAAAAATAAATAGTTTACTCTCCAACATTTTTCCATGTAATGAACCGGAGCATAGTTAGTGAGAGTTTTGCTTCAAGAGCACATTCCTGATATGAACTATCAGGTTGCCGGAAGAGTAATTGCAGTATTTGGCGGTGAATTTTATGTCATTATAACTAGTGTGAAAAATGCAGTTGTGATTCGTGCTAAGATGTTTAATGTTTACAGATATAACCAAATGAGGCACGGGCTCTGAACTTGGAAAAAGGTGGTTAAGTTCTATGTAAAAAGTTATGAAACTTGCTTATGAAGTTATATTGACAGAGGGAACTAACATTTTAAGGGTTAACTAAACTTATAATGGGTGCCTGCTAACAAGCTAACACTTTAAGGCTTAGTCACACAATAAATGCTTAGTTTAGAGCTTTATGTTAAGAAGAACAGAACCCCATCGAATGCCAAGATAAGAAGTTTTACTGCACCTAGCTGTAAACTTGAGGAGACAAGATAATGAAGATTTACAGCAAAAGGGCGCGCCAGTCTAGTTTCATTCAACTTGGCAGCTTGGGTCCCAGTCAATTCAACATAATGAGCCAAAGGTAAAAAGTTCACTGTGATGAAGCTGAAGGAGCCTTCATCCAAAGACCCCCAAAGACCCCTCCTCAAATTCACCAAGTGGCACTGCGCAGGCGCAACAGGGGAGGGTCTATGGAAATGGTTATCTGAGACTCATTTTAATCAGAAGCGGGGAAAGGTTATGAATATGTATAGGCGTTCCTGGGGTCATTATGAATATGTAATACCTTACTGTATTTAAGCACACTTCTTATTGTTTAGAGGTGTGCGTGTTGGGCGGAGTGAATCCCCCGCGCACCCGGCGCTGCTTTGCTTATGCTCTAATGAACACGTGTTTAAGGAATACAAGGAATTGGATTACATGTTTTTTATCCATAGAAAAAGCGTAAGTTATTTATTTCACTAGGCTCAAACACATCTTTATTAATCAAAATAGGAACCATTACAATCAACACATTTTTGCCAAAGAGAAATAAATTTGTTTATTCCTGTAGCTTAAAAATCCGTGCTTTGGGATTCAATGAACTCTTGGAAAAATTTTTCTGCATCCTGCTTGTTGTGGAAGTGTTTTCCCTGCAAAAAGTTGTCAAGATGCTTGAAGAAGTGGTAGTTGGTTAGCGAGAGGTCAGGTGAAGCAAAACTTCGTAGCCCAATTTGTTCAACTTTTGAAGCATTGGTTGTGTGACATATGGTCAGGCGTTGTCGTGGAGAAGAATTGGCCCTTTTCTGTTGACCAATGCCAACTGCATTCTCAGATGGAATGTTTTTGCTGGGATTCAGAAAGCTGTAGTGGATCAGACCAGCATCAGACCACCAAACAGTGACCATGACCTTTTTTGGTGCAAGCTTGGCTTTGGGAAGTGCTTTGGAGGTTCTTCTCAGTTCAACCACTGAGCTGGTTGTTGCCGGTTATCGTATAAAATCCACTTTTCATCGCATGTCACAATCCGATTGAGAAATGGTTCATTGTTGTTACGTAGAATAAGACAATGCTTCAAAATGACGATTTTTTTTTTTTTTTATTTTTGGTCAGCTTATGAGGTACCCACTTCTTGAGATTTTTCTCATTTCAGTTTGCTTCAAATGTGGAACAACTGTAGAATGGTTGATGCTGAGTTCTTTGGCAACTTCTGGTGGAGTTGTAAGAGGATCAGCTTCGATGATTGCTCTTAATTGGTCGTTGTCAGCTTCCGATGGCTGGCCACTATGCTCCTCATCTTCAAGGCTCTTGTCTCCTTTGTGACAATTCTAGAACTACCACTACGCTGTATATTGATTAGCAGTTCCTGGACCAAAGTGTTGTTGATGTTACGAGTTTACTGCTTTACAACCCATTTTGAACTTGACTAAGAAAATCGCTCAAATTTACCTTTTGTGTAACATAATTTCCATAGTTTAAAATATAAAATAAGCAGCAAGTAATAAGTTAGTAGCAAAAAAAACATAAAGTGAGAAAAGCACATTCAAAAGATGTATAACATAACCATATTTATTTAAGAATGTATTCCAGTATCAAATAGCAAATTTCAACAATGAAAGAAGTGCAATTCCTGTTGCACCAACCTAATAAAATGCTAATGTAGGTATGCCCACCAATCAAAATCTAATGAGCCTTTTACAGTTATTTGTTCTGTCCATAAACTGGTCGTTGCTTATAGTCTTAGGCCCTGATCTTGTGCAAAAAATAAGTTTGGTTGTGTTTTTTTTGTTGTTTGGTTGTTTTACATTGGTATAATTTAGTTATTAGCTCTCTAGCAGTTAATGTTTGCTTATTAAGGATTGTAGGAATGGAGTCTAATTCTTTAAATCTCACCAACTTGAGAGCATATGAAAGATGCGACAATGTTCATATTCATGAAGTTGTTTTGGTATTCCAGAGCTCTGAAATATACCTGTTGTGTCAGAAGTTAAGCTATGCTTTTGATTTTATTTAAGAATGTGTAATAGGCAGAATATCTTGTCAGGACAGACAGAATATCCTGTCCTGTTTTCTGAACATTTGGTATAATCTCCTTTTAGTTTACATTTCTTTAACAATGTTTACTACGTTTATACACAATACTGGGATTTCTTTTATAAAATGATTCTGGTTCAGGTAAGTCAGATATTTTACTGATAGTTCTATTCTCAGAAGTTACAGCTGTCTGTACCTTGTAACATTTCACAGAAGAATAATTTTGTTGGTATACTAAGGAAAACTTGATGGATTTCATATCATGTGGTAAATATCAAAGCTGCTGTCCAATGGATTGCATGTTGTCTGAGGTTTGTACAAACCATTAAGCCAGTGTAATGTAGAGTGTAGCCTCATATGCTAGTTTCATTGTGCATGCTATGGTGCATTGGTCATACTTGCTGCTTGTGCTGGGTCGGCTGAGATAGGGGGATGACACAGCCTGGATAACCGACCCAAAACTAGCCAAAGGGGTATTTGATACCATATAAGGTCATGCTCAGTTATAAAAGGGGGGCTGACCAATGGGGCAGTCTCTCTTTCTCACTGCAGAGGAGCGGGGCAGTTCAGGATGTTCTTGGTTCTCTCTGGACCATGCAGTTTGCTGCTATTGTGTTTTGGGCATGAACTGCTGTCCAGGACAGGGGGAGGTTTTGGCGCAGGTTGCAGTCGGGAATCCACAATTGCTGCTTCGGAGGAGAACTGCAGTGTTGGGATTGCTATGTGATGAGAGATTGCACTGTGTACCCATAGCTTCATATATTCTTTCATTGTTGTTGTTGTGGTTTTGTTTGGGTTTTTTGTTTGTTTTTGTGGGTGTGTGTTTGTTTTTTCCTTCATCTTCTTGCCTTTTTTTTTTGCTGTTCCATTAAACTGTTCTTATTCCAACCCATGAGTTTTGCTTTTTGTTTCATGATTCTTCCCCTATTGCACTGGGGGCAGGGGAAGGGGAAGGGTGAGTGAGCAGCAAGTGGTTTTAGTTACTGGCTGTTGGGGAAGCTGGGGCTAAACTATGGCATTAAACTGCTGTAAACTTTGGCATTTAAGGGGATAGGTTTTCCTGTTAGGAGGGGGAATAAAGATGACTTTGTATCTAGGAAATATTTAGATTAATTTAGAGTATTTAGTAGATTCTATGGTTCTTTATTTGCTTTTCCTTATTTGAATAAGAAAGCAAACTAATAACAATCTGAAGCATAGTTGACAGTTCTTCCTTTTATGGAAGGTTTTGAAAGATAAAACTTTACTCCCAAAGTGGTTCACCTAAGAATAGCTGCAATATAGAATGTATCTGTATTTTAAAAATGTGGAAGGTAATGTAAAGGGTAAGACTGAAAATATTTTTTTTCTTTAATGGTATTATTCAATTGTACTTTGAGAGTAGGTAGCAGATCTTTGAGCCTATGCCCTTATGAATGTTAAGTCAAACCCTAAATTTTATGCTTCATAAGAGCGTACAAAATTTGTGGGTGTGGGATGTGAAAACATGTGAATGAAGCTATAGCATATCTTCCATAGTATCTACTCTGCTTTATGTATTTGTGAGCAGAGAGAATGTGGGTCTAGGTTATACTTTTCAGTGTTTTTTTTCTGTTAATGCTGCTTTATTTTTTGTTTGAAGTATATAGAGTAAAATACAACTGCAATATAAAAATAGAGGAGAGAATGATCAGAGCAGTTTGACTTGTTGACTGTTATTTTCTCAGAAGCAACCAAATCTTGCTTCATTTTATATACCATCTTTTCTAAAATAGAAACTTTCAGATTTGTAAATGCTTATTTAGTTTAACTGAGAAACTTATAAGTTTGGTTTTACTATTCAGATTTTCATACTTTGAATTGTATACAAGTTGGTGGTTCTTAAGCTAAAGAAACAACTTCAGATACTTCAGTGTGTTGTTTTATTTATTTTTTTTTAAGACATGTCTGTTCTACTGCAAGAAGCTGAATCTGACTTTTTATTACACTGTTTTGTACCTTTCTCTCTTAGGACTGGATGAAGGCTCTGCAGATGTTTTGCAGTTTAAGAAAAAACAGTCCAGGGACATCAAATAAACGTCTACGTCAGGTGAAGCTATATAGATATGGGGGGGGGGAAAGGTGGTCTCCTTGTTGCAAAATGATGATGATACATTTCAGAACTCTCCTTTCAACAACAGTAAATCCTGCATGTATCTTTGAATGTTATGAATGTTGGAAATAGCTGTTTTGTCAGTCTATGGAAAAAGGAATAATTTTTTTTATATGAAACGCAGAATTATTCTGTGGTCAACATTAAAGATGATTGAATACTTCTGAAGAACCAAACTTAATTAGATAATTGCTATATGAACTGGCAGAAGACAGTGAGAGCCACAAAAGCAAAGCGTCTACAGTGATCATCTGAACTAATTCTGTACTTCCAAAAGCAAAGAAAATGTTAAACTGCATGAAGGAATAGAATATAAAATAGATGCTATTTATTGTTTATAGTATTCTCATTTAGGATACATAAAGGAAATGAGAAAATTCTTTTCATTATAAGCTGGAATGAGTAAAAGAATTTCCAAGTAAATAAGTGTGGGAAGATATCAGACTATTTAGAGAGGTGGAAAGTATAAAAAGCATGAATGATCAAGGTAGATAAAGTGTATAAAGATCAAAAATCATACTTCCATGACTGTCTTAAAGAAATAATATAAGTTTCAAGGTTTCTTGAACTGTCCTTTTAAACTTTTCGTACTGGATATTTGGATTTAAATGGAAATTTGACATGGTCAGGTATGATATTTCCTGTATTTATTTAAGTTGACTTCAGTTGATATCAGTAGATATTTAAGCTATGAATTGCATACAATTCAGAAGTTTGTAAAATAGTAGATTATTTAAAATATATTTAATGTAAATTATTTCAGAGAGTTCACTTCTCATTTTCTGGAAATTGAGTTTCCGAGTGCTGTTATTTTCAAAAACTATAGTACAGACTAATATCTTCTTTGTTAACAGGGGAGATAACAGTGTGTCAAACAAGGAAATTTTATGTAATCTGCTATGGTTTAGAACAGAATAGAATATTTCAGTGGAAAGTGGCCTTCAGTGATCATCTAGTCCAACTGCTGAACCGCTTCAGGACTGACCAAAAGTTAAAGCATGTTATTAAGAGCATTGTCCAAATGCCTCTTAAA
The DNA here is from genome assembly GCF_036013475.1 of Columba livia. Taxonomy (NCBI): domain Eukaryota; kingdom Metazoa; phylum Chordata; class Aves; order Columbiformes; family Columbidae; genus Columba; species Columba livia. The sequence continues at coordinate 63,185 of NW_027043002.1, read as the reverse complement.
CACCAACAGGCATGGGGAATTGGCCACCTCTCTAGGAAGCCTGTTCCGGGGTTTGGCTACCCTCATAGTAAATAAATGTTTTGTAGCATCAAGTGTGAACCTCTCCTGACACAGATTTGAGATATTCCCATGTGTCCTGTCACTGGATACCAGGGAGAAGAGATCAGCACCTCCCTTTCCACTTCCCCTCCTCAGGAAGCTGTAGAGAGCAATGAGGTTGCCCCTCAGCCTCCTTCTCTCTAAACTAGACAAACCCAAAGTCCTTAGCCGCTCCTCATAGGACATACCTTCTAGCACTTTCACCAGCTTTGTTGCCGTTCTCTGGGCACATTCAAATACCTTAATATTCTTCCTAATTTTTGGGGTCTGGAACTGCACACAATACTCAAGGAGAGGCTGCATCAGTGCTAAATACAACAGGATAATCACCTCTTTTGACCAGCTGGTTATAGTGTGTTTAATGCACTCCAGGATGCGGTTTGACCTCTTGGCTGCCAGGGCACACTGCTGACTCATACTGAGCCTAATCTGTTAGGAAAGGAAAAAAAATGTCTTTGTGTTTGGAGTTGTCCATGGCTCTTACTCAAGATACAAGTCTTTGACTTCAGTAGAATTTTCTATGCATAGAAAAATTAGTACTTGGAAATCTTAATGTCTTGTAGTGATGGTTTTAAAATTAAAAGTTAAGATGAGTTAAAACTGTGGTGCTGGGGGTTTAGGTTCAAGTTATTTGAGTTACTATTAATTTATCGCTGATGCTTCTTAAAATCTTGTTCCGTTATTCCTGTTCTGTGCTCTTTCTATTAGGAAATTATATTTTGTATTTAATATTTATACCTTAACAGTAAGCTTTCACATGGGGAGGAGAATTCCATTCTTTTTTAATAAAATAAATAAATTTTGTGTATTTTCTTTAGGTCAGCAGTCTTATTTTGCATGTAGAAGAAGCTCATACGCTCCCAGTAAAACATTTTACTAATCCGTATTGTAACATCTACCTGAACAGTGTCCAGGTAGCAAAAACACATATCAGGGAAGGGCAGAACCCTGTATGGTCAGAAGAATTTGTCTTTGAGTAAGTCTTAATCTTACTGAATTACCAAATTTCACTTGAACGTTGCATTGCATTTAAGATTCTTTACGTTGTACTGTTTTGCATGTGCTTTTTAAAAATAATGTATGCGTGGTTATATAGCAGCCACCTTTCAGCCACAAATGCGTGGGTGGAATTTTATGTATGCATCTAAGTTTGTTTGTTAATATAATTGCCTTTGTCTGATCATGAGAACTCAGGATTGAAATAACTTTAGAGTAAGTTTAAATGTTGGCCAAGCATAGCATTAATTGAGGCTTTCTGTCTTTTCCCCTAGTGATCTTTCATCTGATATTAATAGATTTGAGATAAGTCTTAGTAACAAAACAAAGAAAAGTAAAGATCCAGATATATGTAAGTATTTTTCTGTATAAGATGGATATATATTGCAACAGTGGATACAATCTTCGTTGCTCTTGTCAAATACTGTCACAAGAGAATTAAGTGTATTCTGTGATTACTATACCAGGTGCATTGGTATGTTTTGGGTGTCTGTTACTGACTCTACATTAATGTTTTTACAATAAGAACCAGCATTTTTTTAGTAGTAAAATGTACAGTAATCCAATTCTATGTATCTGATGGCTTTTCTAGCTCTTTTCAAGTATAGCTATTATGTTATACTGTGATCATGTTTACAAAAAAAAAAAAAAAAGAGAGGAAAGAGAAGCTGTCAGAATTAATCTGCTCCGTAAAATGTTAAGTTCCACTAAGTTAATTTCTTTAATCTGTTTTAAGCCCAACTGTGTGGAATTTCTTTTGTCCTTTTCAGTTTTTTTGTTGCTTCCAGGGAGAAAGAGGGAGGAAAGGTAGTAGTTTACTCACTTAAAAATAAATAAATAAAAATCCAATTTGACAGTCTGTAGAACAAAATTTGCCTCAGTTCTGTTCTTCCCCTCCTCTCTGTTGCCTGCAGTGCAGATACCACCACTCACCCCACCCCCCCAAGATTTGTTCCAAGTACTTTTCTGTTGTGTTCAGACCTGTCCCAAAGTCTGGCACAGTATTTATAATATGTTGCTGTTGCTGTTCATTTGCATGTATTGTGTTACTGGCCTGTTATGTTTGCCTCAGTGTTGATTTCTTTCTCTCTTTTTCCTCTCAGAGAAGATATTTGTAGGGAAACCTTGACCAAAGTAGAAGGATTACTTCTAAGACTGAATGCTCTTGCAGAACCTATTTCAGTTTCAAAACTCTTGCCCTTTTTCGAAAAAGAAACCAGAAAAGTTTCTGCATAGCAGAAGGAAAAAAGATGTATTTGACAGACAGAAGGATTTTCTAATTGCAGTTGTGACCTCGTTCTTGCACAGTTCTATTAATTTGAGCTAGAAAATTCTTTATCTGGGCCAAAGCTTCGGTTAGTAAAAGAACTTTTCAAAAGATAATTCATGAATGGAATACTTCGGTAACTTCTTTTAAAGTGTTTTTGTCATTTCCTTCTCTCGGTTCAGATTAAAGAGATTGTGCTACCTTTAGATGTATAGCTGGTAGAAGGTTATAGATGGAGCATAACCTAACAGTCCTTTCATTTTGGGATAAGGATTAGACTGTATCAATTTGAATTAACAGTCCTACATCTCCATCCCTGTTAAATATTTGAAGTATATGGAGGGGGGGGAAACTGAGCTAAAAGAGACCTTATCCAACTTGCCTGCATGCTGTGTTGCTTAAACCTTTAGCCTCTCCAAAAGCAAGAAAGTTGGTCTGTGGTTACCTTTGTGAACATTTCTCCTTTGTAGCCACAGTTGTTAAATGTGGATTGCTCTGAAGTGGGAGAAATGTGAGGCTCATCTTCCCAGCCAACCCATTAATTCAACTTTTTTGCTTGTTTTACCTGGTATTGGTTTCACTGCTTTTTTTTCCATCATAACACAGAAAACTAAATACCAAAATGATATTAGTATGAGGGCTGTTTTTCAGTGTTTGTGGTGGGTTGACCTTGGCTGGCTGCCAGGTACCCACCAAAACCCTCTCTTATTCCCCTTCCTCAGTGGGACAAAATAAAATGAAAAAGTCATGGGTTGAGAACAATGGTGTATTAATCAAGAAAAGCAAAGGCTACACATGGAAGCAAAGGAAAACAAAAAGATTCTCTACTTCCTGTCAGGAAGTGATGTCCAGCCATTTCCTGGGAAGTAGGGCCTCAGTACACATAACAGTTGCTTTGGAAGGCAAGTGCCTTAAGAACTAATACCCCCCTTTCTCCTTCTTTTTTTAACTTTTATTGCTGAACATGATATCATACAATATTGATATCTCTTTGGTCAGTTTGGGTCAGCTGTCCTGGCTATGTCCCCTCCCAACCTCTTGCCCACCCCCAGCCTGCTGGCTTTTGGCTGGGGGAGTTGGGGAGACAGCCTTAATGCTGTGTGAGTACTGCTAAGCAGTAGCCAAAACTGGTTTGTTATTAAATGTTCTAGCTACAAATACAGAGCACTGCACTATGAGGGCTGCTATGAGGAAGGTTAACTCCATCCCAGCCAGACACAATATAGGCATTTAAAAATATTTATTTAGTTCTCAAGTCTTTCACTTTGAAATTTGCCTGTTATGAGTATTCATTCCATTATTATTTTTATATTTTTGCTTTTAAAAGTATTTAAAATATTCAGCAATTGTACTAAACACTTTAGCATTAATTCTACTTATTTTCTTTGTTTCTCTAACAGATTGTTAATAATTTATTCAAATGAATATATAATTATGGCTTGGAAAAAAAAACCTCTGGAATATAGTTAGATTTCATGTATTGCTACTGAAAACTGAGATGTTCAAATTTGAACATCTTTCAGGGCAGTTTCATGTAGGGTTCAGCTGGAGCAGAAGTTCTGGTTTGGTTTTGCACCAGGATAGTTGGTTAATTTCAGATTCACATTGAAATAGAAAACACTTTTATAGTAGAGGCAGTCACCTCATGCAGTCAAGTCTGTAGAGCAAAATCATAGAATGGTTTGGGTTGGAAGGGACCTTAAAGATCACCTAGTTCCAAACCCTCTGTCATGGGCAGGAACACCTTCCATTTGACCAAGTTGCTCAAAGCCCCATCCATCCTGTCCCTGAACAGGAGGGGGCATCCACAACTTGTGGGCAACCTTTTCCAGTGTCTCACCACCATCACAGTAAATAATTTCTTCCTAATATCTGATCTAAATGTACCCTCTTTCCATTTAAAACCATTACCCTTTGTCCTATCACTATATTCCCTGCTACAGAGTCCTTCCCCAACTTTCCTGTAGGCCCCCTTTCAGTACTGGAAGGCTGCTATAAGGTCTCTCCAGAGCCTTGCCTTCTCTTTTCTCCTCTTCTCTTTTCCTCTCCCTCCCCCTCCCCTCCTCCTCTCCTCTCCTCTAGAATAAACATCCCCAAGTTTCTCAGCCTGTCCTCATGGGGGGGGGGGGGGGGGGGGGGTACTCCAGTGCTCTGATCATCTTTGTGGCCCTCCTCTGGACCTGCTCAAGCTGGTCCATGTCTGTCTTATGCTGAGGGCCCCAGAGCTGGACTCAGTACTCCAGGTGGGGTCTCACCAGAGCAGAGGGGGAGAATCACCTTCCTCAACCTGCTAGGTACACTTTTTTTAATGCAGCCCAAGATGTGATTGGCTTTCAGGGCTGCAAACGCACATTACCTCTGTCTCTCCTTTCAGGCAATTTGTATTTGCAGTAGTACCACAACTTGTTTTTGAAGTTGTCATTTGAGAATATGCAGCGGGAGGGAAAAGCTGTCACTGTGCTACACATTTATTGCTTCTGTGGCACTGGGAAATAAGCCTACTGTGGCAGATTTATAAACTTGGTTCCTTCCCTCCCATACTCTCTGTGAAATATGCGCTAAAGACATGAAATGCAAAGTATGTAGTAAACACTCTCATGTAGACATGGGTGGACATTGCACAAGGGAGAGAAACTATGAAGCCTATCAGGCACTTGTTAATGATAGTGACAACATACTGTCTGCCAACACTAGGTACAAAAAGATGTTCACAGCCCCTTTTTTGAAGAACGAAGTGTAAAAGGTTCATAGAATAGTTTGGGTTGGAAGGGGTCTTTAAAGGTCATCTAGTCTGCCCCCCTGCAATGAGCTGGGACATCTTCAGCTAGAACTCAGAACCCCATCCAGCCTGGTCTTGAATGTTTCCAGGGAAGGGGCATCTGCCACCTCTCTAGACAACCTGGGCCAATAGTTTACCACCCTCATAAAAAAAATACTTCTTCATGTCTGGCCTGAATCTCCCCTCTTTTAATTTAAAACCATTATCCCTTGTCCTATCATAACAGGACCTGCTAAAAAGTCTGTCCCTATCTTTCTTATAGGCCCCTTTTAAGTACTGAAAGGTCCCCAACAAAGTCTCCCCAGAACTTTCTTTTCTTCAGGCTGAACAAGCCCAATTCTCTCAGCCTTTCCTCATAGGAGAGGTATTGCATCTCTCTGATCATTTTTGTGGCCTCCTCTGGAATTTCTCCAAAAGGTCCATGTCTTTCCTGTACTGAGGACTCCAGAGCTGGATCCAGGGCTCCAGGTGGGGTCTCGCCAAGGAGTAGAGGGGCAGAATCATCTCCCTTGACCTGCTGGCCACACTTCTCTTGATGCAGCCTGAGATTAAAATGGCCTTCTGGGCTGGAAGTGCACATTGTTGGCTCATGTCCAATTTTTCATCCACCAGTACCCCCAAGTCCTCTGCAGGGCTGTTCTCAATCCCTTCATCCCCCAGTCTGTATTGATACTGGGTGATGCCCTGATCCAGGGGCAGGACCTTGTACTTGGCCTTGTTGAACCTCATGAAGTTCACATGGTCCTGTTTCTCGAGCTTGTTTCAGTCATAAAGAGCTCCTTGCTGCTTTGTAAATGGATTGTGCTAACATGTCATGGAGCTGTGGGTGGGAAAGCCAGGCTTTATTATGTCCATGTATTGAGCAATTTTTTCTTTGTCAACATTTAGATAGGCTTTTATTCTGAATCAGTAACTGCAAACATTTTTAGGGTGCATTTTTTTATGAGAGAGAAGATGCTTTTGGTTGGATCTGGTGGGGTTCAACAAAGGCTTCACTGTAAACTTAAGTTCATTTTAATTCTGAGGAAAATGTGAGTTTGAAGCACTTTTAAGTTTGATTTTTAGGTTATAGTTTTTAATCATCAAAATATAAACTTGTTACTAAATATTAATTCCTAAGCTTTATTTGCAAATAAACCATTAAGGAACCTCAGTCTTTTTTTTTTGTGCATCACATAAAATATTCTTGAATCAAGATGGTTGTATATCGTTCTTAACTGTGCTTGCAGAGAAGGGATCAGCTACTAATAGAATCATAGAATATCCTCAGTTGGAAGGGACACACAAGGATCATAGAGTCCAACTCCTGACCCTGCATATGACAACCCCACAGTTCACACCATGTGTCTGAGGGTGTTGTCCCGTCTCTTCTTGAATACTGTCAGGCTTGGTGGCCAAAAAATGCCACCAGCATCCTGACTTATATGAGGAATAGTGTGGCCAGCAGGACTAGAGAAGTGATTGTATTACTGTACTCGGCACTGGTGAGGCCCCACCTTGAATCCTGGGGTCAGTTTTGGGCCCCTGTTGGGGTCCGGTCCAGGAAACCCTGAGCTGAAGCCCCGAGCATTTAACTTGGGAACTTTATTGAATGTTAGTAGAGAAAGTAGCGATAGGACAGTTGGGAAAAGAGAAGATTAGGAAAGTAGGAAACTTGTTCAGCATTTGGGACAGGCTAGCGAGAGGAAAGTTACCACCATGGACCCAGGGTCCAATTGGCTTCTCTGGTAGGTGGGGCGGCACATCCCAGGGATGAATCTTGTCTGTCCCTCATGAAGTGCCGCCCCTGACATCCCTGGTCAGTGTGCATGTGGTTTCGGTTGGTGGTGGAGTCTCTGGGGTGCGTGCACTTGTCACACGGTCTTTTTATAATGTTTGGTTTGTGCCTTTTTACACAGCCCCCCCCTCTCGGTCGCAGTGCGCCAGTCCCCTGCCACACCACACATGCTTTGGCAGGAACAGGTGATTTGTCCTTGGCCAGGCAAGCTTCTCATTGCCTGTCACCAGGCAGGGTCCCTGTGGACCTGACCCCCTGTAGCCAGGCAAAGTTCTCGTCACTGGGCAGGTTCGCAGGCTCCCACAGCTTGTCACTGGGAGGGGTCCCGGAGGGTGATGTCATCGCTTGTGGCAGAGGAGGGAGCAAGCAAACTTTGAGACAACTTGAAATATGGTCCCTGACACAGGCCAAGCTCTGCTGCTTGACCCCAAGTATCCAGGGATCCTTCTCTGTGGAGCTGCTTTCCAGCATCTCATTCCCCAGTCTGTATGTACAGCAAGGGTGGCTGTGCCCCAGGTGCAAAATCTAGCACTTGCTCTTGTTGAACTTCATGTGGTTGGTGATTGCCCAGTTCTCCAATTTGTTCAGATTCCTCTGCAGGGCCTCTCTGCCCACGAAAATGTCAACAGCTCCCTCCAATTTTGTGCCATCGGCAAACTTGCTAAGTAATCCCATTTACTAGAATCCTTTGAGCCCGACCCGTCAGCCAATTGCTCAACCATTGCACTGTGTGTTTACCCAACTGTATGCTGGACATCTTGTCCAGGAGAATATTGTAAGAGACAATATCCAAGGCTTTGCTGAAATCTGAAAAGATCACATCAACAGGCTTCCCTTGGTCAACTCAGTGGGTAACCTTGTCATAGAATGAAATTAAGTTTGTTAAACAAGACTTTCCCTCATAAACCCGTGCTGGCTGAGACCAATGAGTGTGTTGTCGTTCAGATGTTTTTCAATAACTCCCAGAACAATCTTCTCCATGATTTTGCCAGGCACAAAAGTGAGGCTGACAAGCCTGTAGTTGCCAGGGTCATCCATGTTGCCCTTCTTGTAGATTGGGACAACATTTGCCAGCTTCCAGTCTTCCAGGACCTCTCCAAATTTCCAAGAACGTTGAAAAATCACAGAGAGAGGTCTCGCTAGGATGTCAGCAAGCTCTTTAAGCACCCTAGGATGAATCCCATCAGGCTCCATTGACTTGTAGGGATCTAGCTGGAATAGCAGATCCCATACAAGTTCTGGATTGATTGATTGGGAGTTTATCGTTCTTGCAGCCACAGGTTTCCAGCCCAGGGTTATGGGGGCCCAAAAGTCCATCATCGGTGTTGAACACTGAGGCGAAGAAAGCATTAAACGTCCCAGCTTTGTCTATGTCCCTGTTAATAAGGTGACCATGCTCATTAATTAATGGGTTAATGTTATTTCTAGCTTGCCTTTTGCGATTAATATATTTTAAAAAGCCTTTTTTATTGTCCTTCATGGTATTGGCCAGCTTCAATTCTAATTGAGCTTTGGCAGCACGAATTTCCTCCCTACAATGGCAAGCAGCATCTCTGTAGTCCTCACATGTTGCCTGATTTTTTTTCTTTTTGTTTTTGTCATAATGTGCTAGACTGCAAAGTGTAAACATCCTTAAACTCTCAACTAATGTCAGTCTTTTATTGAACAAAGCCTAATAGTTCAATATACATTGCTAAGTAGCAGAAAGCGTTTCTCTGAAGTCTTTGAATATAAATTATAACAAGTATTCTGCAGTCCATATATTGATATTTCTGGTTTGATCTTTTAAGATCAAAGCAAGATGATAGTATTTATATTATCGCTAGGAAATGCTACTATATAACCACAAAAAAAAATAATCAGATTGTTATGAATTGTATATCTCACTATTCTTCTCAGTGGGATATATGCCTTATTATGTGCAAGCAAAACAAGAAGGAAGCATGTTGCTCAGTTGAGGACACGAGAACTTTGGTCAGAAGAAATATTTTGGGAAAGTAAATTTATTATCTGGTCTAAAACCAGTCCAATTCACACTTGTGATGAGTAGCAGATGATTATGAATTGGTTTACCCACTACTTTACTGACTTGAATGTGTTACCTTATCAGTTCATCAACTCCAAAGAATATGAAATATGAAGTGTCTATTAGAAATGTGATGTTATTCTGTTCTATTATCTGATTATGCAAACCCGTTCCAACATATTGGGGCAGTGGGAAGTCTACTAGAACCGTTCATAGTCTTTGTAGAAAAGTGAAAAACAAGTGTGTGATGGTGGTTTTGATTGTGTTTTGTTTTGGGGTGTGGTATTTTTTTTGTTCGTTTTCAGGGTTGTTTTGTTTAAATGTGAGGGACTTGCTTAAAAGTAGATTTTGTTGAGAGCTGCAGAAAGAGTGTTCTTGGAAGTTCCAGACAGTCTGACAGGCTAAATGCAAAACTGAAACTGTGTATCTCCTCTTGGAACTTTGTGGGTATATCATAGGTAGAACTGTGTCTATGCAAGCATTTGGGCCCTTTCTGTTGGAAGTAACTCAGTTCAGGAGGGCATGTGCTTATTTTGGAATGATTGGTGGTCTGACTGCTGCAGCTTAATAGTCAGCTGTCAGACCAGACTTTCAGTCATGGTTGAATAAATTGGTGCAGGTCATTGTTTAATAATTTTAAGGTACCAACACCACAAAAAGTGAATTTAATGATTTTGTCATTCTTGGTTGACTTTTGTAATTATTTGGGCTTAAGCTGTCTGGGGGTGCTTTTTTATATGTTTTACATAAACTGTTACAGCCTTAACCTGGGAGTTCTGAAGTATTAAGAAATACATCTGGCAGCATTTAGGAAAGATGTAGTAATGCTAATAATAAATACTATAAATAGTAACAAAGTGGTTCAAGAGCAGACCTGATGGAGGTACGAGCCCAAGGCTTCAAAAGAGGACAATGAATTTTAATCACTTTACCTGTTTTAATTTTCTGATTGCTGCCTTGGTTTGCTAGGTAGCAGTGGGGGAGAGGGGCTTTTCCGCCTATTTGGGTGTTAAAAAGAAAACTTTGTTAGCATCTGTGTGCATACATTATTTACAGCATACATTGTATTTCAGCTTCAGTTTTCAGGAATCTGTTAAAGCATCTAAGGGATAATCTGTCAATGTATTTGATGGCACTAATTTTGTTAATTTTTTTCAATACTCTTGCTGAAACAAGATGACGTGCTGAAAACAAACTTTTTTTTATTCAATGCTAGCACTGTTTTGCTGGATATAATCTACTTAATACTTTTTCCCCTAAAGTGTTTATGCGTTGCCAATTAAGCCGATTACAGAAAGGACATGCAACAGATGAGTGGTTTCAACTCAGTTCCCATATACCACTGAAGGGTATTGAGCCAGGATCTTTGCGTGTTCGAGCACGATATTCTATGGAGAAGATCATGCCAGAAGAAGAGTACAGTGAGTTTAAAGAGGTATTAAGTTTGTTTCTTTGTTTTTTCTGTCAAAATTCACTTTCTCTGTTGTTTGAGGCAGATTTCAGTAATACTAATAGACATCGCTAAGTAGTATTTGTAGTGATTGTTATGTTAGGTCAAGTATCTAAACATAATTCCTGTTTTCTTTCAGCTCATACTCCAGAAAGAGATGCATGTAGTCTATGCCTTATCACATGTTTGTGGACAGGATAGAACACTATTGGCTGGCATTTTATTGAAGATTTTTCTTCATGAAAAGCTTGAGTCACTATTGTTACGAACACTAAATGACAGGGAAATAAGCATGGAAGGTACTGTACTAATTATACTCATGTTTACTGAAACTCTGGGGAGGGAAAGGGTTCCTATGCCTTCATTTCTGTCTCCTTCCTTAATTACATCATATATCAAACTGTGAACACAGAAAAAAATTTTTCTCTACTTTTTGTTGTCAACTTTTCACTTTATTTTTTTCAGATGAAGCTACTACTTTGTTTCGTGCCACCACTTTAGCAAGTACACTTATGGAGCAATATATGAAAGCCACAGCAACACGTTTTGTTCACCATGCACTGAAAGACAGTATATTAAAGATAATGGAGAGCAAGCAGTCCTGTGAGGTGATACCTTGAACTATGATTTTTTTAAATTTTGATTTGCTGAAATGCTGATTTACTGGTTGTTTGCTTTGGAAGCATTTATTAATCCTTCAGAAATAATTTCAGTACTGGAACTGAACTGATTATGAGTTTTTTCTAAATGTTAGCTTGAGCAATCTTCATAGCATCAGTTTTAAATAAGTTTTAAATTTTTTAATGTATTTATTATTTAGCAATTGTAGGTTCTTTCATAGCAGTTACTGAATGGCCTACCCTAAATAACTTTTGTTAAGCTCCAGATATACTAGAAGTCAATGTCTGAACTTAGTTTAATTTTAAAACTCCCTTACATTAACTGCTTGTGTTAGAACCTGTCTTTATTTCTAAAATGTCCCTCCTAACTCCCATTTCACTTGAACTAATTATGGAAAGGGGGGAGTGGTATACTCAGATGACTGGATTAAAAGATATAAAAATATATGTAGTTTAAAAAGGATAGGTAGTTATGGATAGTGTTAAACATCTGTGCTGCTAAAAGCATAGTGCATTAGAATTTAAAAACATTGCTTTTTTACATTAGTTTCCTAGTTAGCCCCTGAAGCACATTTGTAAGTCCTGTGCAAGTCTGAGATTTGAAATATTATTCAGTGTGTAATATTATCAAATTATATATGTAGGTCTATTCAAGAGAAGAAACAATCATTTTCCTTTTGGTTTTAGTTAAATCCATCAAAATTAGAAAAAAATGAAGATGTAAACACTAATTTGGCACATCTACTCGGTATACTTTCAGAATTGGTGGAGAAAATATTCATGGCTGCAGAGATACTGCCTCCGTAAGTTTACACTCTTCTGTTCAAATTTGTACTTGAAAATTCCTGTTTGTGTGATTTACACTGCACTGTAAAATTGTGTTCTTATTGGTTTATCTTATACTAATCAGTCCTAAGACTAATTTATTTAGGGCTGTTATATGTACAGAGAAAAAAAAAACAAAACCACACTAGAATGAATTGTGCTTTTTGTACGTGTTGGGTTGACATTGCCTGGATGCCAGGTGCCTACCAAGCCACTCTGTCATTCCCCCTCCTCAACTGGACAGGGAAGAGAAAATAGAACAAAGAGCTTTTAGGTCAAGATAAGGACAGGGATCACTCAGTAATTACCATCATGGGCAAAACAGACTTGGCTTGGGGAAATTAATTTATTACCAATCAAAATCAGAGTAGGATAATGAGAAATAAAAACAAATCTTAAAACACCTTCCCCTGAGCTTTCCCTTCTTCCCAGTTTTCTCTGTCTCCTCCCACAGAGAGGTAGGGATGGAGGTTGCAGTTAGTTCATCACATGTTGCCTCTGCTGACCACTCCCTCCTCATTCTCCCTGCTCCAGTGTGGGGTAGCTCACACAGAAGACAGTCCTCCATGAACTTTTCCAATGAGAGTCCTTTCCATGGGCTGCAGTTCTTCATGAAATGCTCCAGTGTGGGTCCTCCATGGGGTCACAAGTCCTGCCAGAAAACCTGTTCCAGTGTGGGCTCTGTCCTGTCCCAACAGATGGGATGAGGGATGAGTTAACTCTAAACGTGACACGTGCCCTGACTCAACAGATGAGACGAGGTGTGAGTTAACTCTGGGTTAATTCTGCGCAGTTATGTGAAGTGAATGACAGAGAATTACCCCTGGGGTCCAATTCAATTCTGAGTTTTACTAAAAGTACGTGTTGGAGTACTGGTTACAGCGAATGGTGACTTGGCAAAAGTGTAACAGAACTTATCAACAGATTAACAGCATAAGTCCTACTACGAGCGATGTATTGGCAACCATTAGTAGTTATAATATGAAGTTTAACCAGAATCCAACAGCAGAGCTTAAAGTGATGTTACACTTATGTTCAAAAGGAAAAGAGAGAGAGAGGGAAGGAAAACTAAGGTATAAGGGAGAGAGAAAGATATATATATATATATATATATATATATATATACACAGAAGGGGAGACAAAGAAATGGGGGTATAGAAAAAAGGAGAGAAGGAAAGAGCAGAGAGAAAGGAAGAAAGAAAAAAAAGTGAGGGATCCAGTCTCTTACGGCCCCACAGTGTGGATGACAGGACTTGTATGATGATGTATGGCCTCGGTGTTCCACGGCAAGGATGCTGGGGTTCGTAGTTCAGGAGCGCAGAGTCCTCCAATGTCTGGTTCAGTTCCCGAGGCGAAGCTGCTGGACTGAAGAGTCCTGAAGGTGGATTCCCTTCGGTGAAGCTGGTAGGCTGAGGGTCCTCAGGGTGCTGGATTCCCTTGGTGAGGCTGAGCTGGTATTCCCTACCAGTGCTGTTTTAGGTGAGCTTTTTTATAGCTCTCAGAGTAGAGGAAAGTCTGGGGGGGAAAGTGGTGATTGTGAAAGATGGACAAGTCTGGACAAGTCCTGGGCCACGTTGAAGGATCTCAGCTTTTCCCCCTTGTTTGCCGAGCTGTGCATATCAGAAGATGGGGCTATGTGCCCTCCAGCACATTCACCACCTCCAGTATCGGTCAGCTGGCCTGATCTGTGGCTCATTAGCTCGTCATTGATATGTGGATCACAGTTCTCCCTGCACTGAATGTGTCATCTCCTGGCTGAACTACTTTCGCCACAGTTTTCAGCTATGATCCTTATCAATACACAACAGGCTCCTCTCTCTATGGGTTCACAGGTCCTGCCAGGAGCCTGCTCCAGCACAGGCTCTCCATGGGGTCACAGCCTCCTTTGGGTGCATCCATCTGTTCCGGCATGGGGTCCTCAATGGGCTGCAGGTGGATATCTGCTCCACTCTGGACCTCCATGGGCTGCAGGGGGACAGCCTGCCTCCCCATGGTCTTCACCATGGGCTGCAGGGGAATCTCTGCTCTGGTGCCTGGAGTACCTCCTCCCCCTCCTTCTTCACTGATCTGCTGTCTGCAGAGTTGTTGCTCTCACATATTCTTACTCCTCTTTTACGGCTGCTGTTGTGCAACAGTTTTTGCCCCTTCTTAAATATGTTGTTGCAGAGGTTCTACCACCATTGTTGATTGGCTTAACTTTGGCCAGCAGTGGGCTGGCGTTAACTCTATCAGACATAGGGGAAGCTTTTAGCATCTTCTCACAGAAGCCACTCCTGTAGCCCTCTCACTACCAAAACCTTGCTATGCAAACTCAATACAGTGCAAAAACTTTTGCCTGGCACACATGCTTTGCTTTGAGAGAGAAGCTCCATGGGATCAAGGAAAGAAGAAAAAAATTAAACATCAATATATTATCTCCACAAAGAGGTAGAGGACAGTACTAGTTAGCAGACAAAATTAGGGCTAAGGAGAATCTCCACTCTCTATTGGATGTGTTGGAAAACATAGTGACAGAGGAAAAGGCTGAGCTCGAAGACAGGGATGGGGAGCAGAACGAAGACCCCATAATCCAAGGAGAGATGGTTAGTGACCTGCTACACCACTTAGACATGCACAAGTCTGTCGGGCCAGATGGGATACACCCAAGGGTGCTGAGGGACCTGGCGGAGGTGTTCACCAAACCACTTTCAATTATTTATCAGCAGTCCTGGCTAACTCTGGAGGTCCCAGTTGACTGGAAGTTGGCAAATGTGACGTCCATCTATAAGAAGGGCTGGAAGGAGGATACGGGGAATTTACAGGCCTGTCAGTCTGACCTCAGTGCTGGGGAAGGTCATGGTACAGATCATCCTGAGTGTCTTCACGCAGCATGTACAGGACAACAAGGCGATCAGGCCCTGTCAGCATGAAAGGCAGGTCCTGCTTGACTAAGCTGGGTATTCTTCTATGGCAAGGTGACCTGCTTAGTGGATGAGGGAAAGGCTATGGATGTTGTGTACCTAGACTTTAGTAAAGCCTTTGATACAATTTCCCACAGCATTCTCCTGTAGAAACTGGCTGCTCATGGCTTGGATGGAATTGGAACAGGCTGCCCAGGGAAGTGGTTGAGTCACCATCCCTGGAGGTGTTTAAAAGACACATAGATGAGGTTCTTAGGGACATGGTTTAGAGGTGGACTTGGCATTGTTTGGTTAACGATTTGACTTGATGTTCTTAAAGGTCTTTTCTAACCAAAAATAATCCTATTATTTAAGTTGGTTACCAATTCTTTCCAGTCCTCCTACTCTAAAAAAGAGCTGGAATTATTAGCAGCATTAAAATACAAATGGATGGTAGTAGAATGACACCTTTCTGTGATTACTTCTATCTATCAAGGAAATGCACAGGTTATTCTTTTTCTTTAAAAAAAAAAAAGCTAAAATAAATTGTTTAGACTGAAACCATTGAATAAAAAGTGCATAGTGCTGACATTTTTATTTCAGTTTTTTATCATTAACTTTTAACATGAGCAAAATGCTCAATTTTGGATCTGTCTGGGATGGAGTTGATTTTCTTCATAGCAGCTGGTATGGTGTTTTGGATCTGTGACTAAACCAGCATTGACAACATGCTGCCCCAACCAGGACAGCTGACCAAAGGGTTATTCCATACCATGTGACATGCTCAGCAATAAAAGCTGGGGGAAAGGTGAATGAAGGCGGGTGTTTAGGGTTGTGGCATTTGTCTTCCCAAGTAACTCTTATGCATGATGAGGCCCTGCTTTCTTGTAAGTCGCTGGATATCTGCCTGCTGATGGGAAGTCATGTGAATGAATTCCTTATTTTGCTTTTCTTGCCTGTGCAGCTTCACTTCACCTATTAAACTGACTTTGTCGGCACATGATTTTTTCTTTGCCTTTATGATTCTCTCCTCTATGCTGCTGAGGGGGAGTGAGCAAGCTGGTTGGGGGCTTAGCCACTGGCCAGGGTCAACCCACCACAATTCTTTCTGGCATCCAGCGTGGAGCTTGAGAGGTTCTAGATAAGGACAGATTTGATCTGAGCGTGCTAGACTACATTTATAGTTGTTATAGCTGTTTAGTTTTTATAATACTTGGCAAGTTGTTACTTGCTCTTGCTGGTCATAATGTTGACTTGTTTGTTCTCAGTACTGGTTTATTTGTTCCATTCTTTGCTCCATGGCATACTCCATATCTTCTCTACCTCAAATTCTAGAGCTCGTTAATGGCTGCTTTCAGCTTTCATAGTTTGTTGTGCTGTTTATCACTTTGTTGTGTTTTGCCTGGGAGAGCTATGGTAAAAGTACTAGCCTTGAGCCTAATCTGGTGTTTATGCCATACACTGCTGTTGTCCTAGTACTCTGGGAACCAACTCTAAGAGACAATTAACACCTTTTTCCTCTTCCTCTCTGGGAGCCATTTTGTCCAGGAAATTAAGAATGGCACCTCCTATTTCTTCTCAGGGGTAGATGTTTCCTGCCTTGTTACAATGGCTTTTCAGTTTTTGGAATATCCTTGTATAACTGGAATGCTTATATCGGTATGTGTCATGAATCCAGTTCTGGCTTTTCAAAAGGGTAACTGACTAATTCAGAATGCCACATGGGGATGCCCTTTGAGGCACATGGGTGGGAAGGTGTGTGGGAGAACTTGGGCAGGTACCTAGAGCATTCTTTCCCTGCAGTGGTGTGGGACTTGAAACCTGAACAGGCATGGAATGCTATTGAAGTGACAGAATACTTGAAGAAATGATGCCTTGTCTATATCAGAGACACAACTTCTAGCACTGTGCTGAGGCCTGCTCTACCCCTATTGAATCTCTGTTCAGCACTTGAAGGGTCTCTTGATCTGAGAACATATAAACACTTGAGCTAAGCCAGAGACCCAACCCTCAACTATAACAGTTGTTCCTATAGTCAAGAAGAAACAATGGAAGCAAAGGTCCAGTCATTTACTAAAAGGAGGAAAAAACTCCTCCTGAGGGGAGAGCAGGAGAAAGAATCAGAAGAGACAGCCTGTTCTGCAGCAGAGCAGTCACAAGAACAGGAGAGGGAAGAGACTGAAATCATAAACGAGTTGGAAATCACCCAGTCCCTATCCTTGAGTGAGCTGAGAGATATGTGGAAAGATTATGGCCACCAGCCAGGTGAGCAAATTATCACCTGGTTGCTCAAGTGCTGGGATATTGCAGCCAACAGTCAGTAATTAGAAGATAGGGAAGACCAGCAACTGGGAACCCTAGCAAGGGACCGTGGAATCAGCAAAGGGACTGAAAGAGGGGCAACAATCCACAGTCTCTGGATGTGGCTCTTGTTGAGTGTGAAGGGAACTCCCTGTGAAGGGACTGTGGTCTGTAGATAAGTCCATACAAGAGCAGGTATGCACCCAAAGGGACTACAGCCCATGGAGGTTTTATGCTGGAGTAGGAGCAAGGGATGGAGTTCATTGCACTGTTAAACTCCATAGCCCGGTCCAAAAGGACCAGGGATGGAGATGGTAATGGATATATGTTTAAACTACTGTAACCCATTATTTTAGTTGTATGCTATGAGAAGTACTCTAACAGGAACCACCCGAACTAACAGTGGATGAGCTTTGCAAGACACTGGGCAAGTGCAGCAGTGACCAAACCTGAGCTGGCTTTGGTGCCCAATAACTCCATATAACATACCACCTCTCCTGAGCGACCACCGTAACAGATGGAGTCCAGGTCACAGACTAAATGAACTCTATGGGCATTTTATGGATACTTCATGGGGGGGCCAACAGACTAAGGGAATTATATCTGTATGTATTCTAAAGGATGGGAAGGGGGTGGTAGTGGTTAACGAGGATGTACTTGGATAGCATAGGACCCAAGCATGATGCAAATGGTATGGAATTAAGGGGTGGAGATTTGTACTGGTTTTGGTTGGGATGAAGTTAATTTTCTTCATAGCAGCTTGTATGGTGCTGTGCTTTAGATTTATGACTAAAACAGTGTTGATAATGCACCCATGTTTTGGTTGAACAGTGCTTGTACAGTGTTGAGGGTTGTTTTCTCTCCCTGTTCTGTCCCCTTGCCTCAGCAAGTAGGCTGGAGGTGGGCAAGAAGTTGAGAGGGGATGGAGCTAGGACAGCTGACTCCAACTGGCCAAAGGGATATTCCATATTATATGATGTGCTCAGCAATAAAACTGTGGGGAAAGAAGTATCAAGGAGGAATGTTTCGAGTTATGGCGTTTGTCTTCCCAAGTAACAATTATTCATGATGAAGCCCTGCTTTCCTGGAGATGGCTGAATACCTGTCTGCTGATGGGAAGTAGTGAATTAATTCCTCATTTTGCTTTGCTTGCGTGTACAGCTTTTGCTTTACCTCTTAAACTGTCTTTATGTCAGCCCATGAGATTTTCTTGCTTTTGCCCTTCTGATTCTCCCCCCTGTCCTGCTGAGGGGAAGTGAACAAGTGACTGGGGGCTTAGCTGCTGGCTGGGCTCAACCCACCACAGAATGGCAGAATAGCACAGAAGTTTCTTTTGTGTCAGTGATGGCAAGATTAGCATTAAAAGGTTCATTCTTTTAACTATATGGTGCATTTCTCAACACTTTCTGAAATACACCAGAGTGCTCCCATTTTTTAATAGGACAGGACTATTAGCTAATTTTAAACACCTAACCTGTATTTATGGATACACAAATTGTTATTCATTCAGTTAAAAAGTGGGGAAAAAAGGAGAGGAAAAAAGCCACCATCATTTTTTTCATTTTTAAAAGGAAACACTACCTAAGAAATAGGAAAAAAAGTTTATAAAACATTTAATGACCATATAAATAATCAGAATTTTACCTGCACGAATAGAATAGTGTATTAGTCGAGGACTTTGTTTGCCATTTGTAAATGGGCTGTCATAGCAGATTTTAAATTAATTTAAAGCTTATGTCTCAATTATAAACATAGCATTGCTAATAGTTCTGCATTAAGCAGGAGGTTGGACTAGATCCTTTCTGACCAGCGTTTTTTATTCAGTGAAGTGTTGTTAATGAAATGATCAGTTAGCTATTATTTTTACAGGACGCTGAGATATATTTATGGATGCTTGCAGAAGTCTGTTCAAAACAAGTGGCCAGCTAATACCACAATGAGAACAAGAGTTGTTAGGTAAGTTACTTGTCAATATATTGTGTGCTGAAAAGAATATTTTATCGTCTTATTGCTGTCATACTTCAGTGTGCTTATCTATTTTTTCTTTTAGTGCCAAAACGTTATAGTACTTATATAGGTTACAAGAATATTTATGATTATTATGGTATGGGGGCATGATATACCAATTAAGGACTGAGAGCTTGCTAGATCCTTAGTCATGCTGTTAAAGCCTTGCTAGAGGTGTAGTATAGAGGTCAGTATAGCTATACTTAATGGCTTAAAATTAGAATTTATTATAGAATAGTTTGGGTTGGAAGGGATATTAAAAGGTCATCTAGTCCAATCCCCCTGCAATGAGCAGGGACATCCTCAACTAGATCAGGTTGCTCAGAACCCCATCCAGCCTGGCCTTGAATGTCTCCAGGGAAGGGACATCTGTTCCAGTGTTTTACCACCCTCATTTAAAAAAAAAAAAATTCTTCCTCATGTTTAGCCTGGATCTCCCCTCTTTTAGTTTAAAACTATTACCCCTTGTCCTATTGCAACAGGACCTGCCAAAAAGTCTGTCCCCATCTTTCTTATAGGCCAATTTAAATACTGAAAAGCCTCAATAAGGTCTTCCCAGAGCCTTCTCTTCTCCAAGCTGAACAACCCCAACACTCTCAGCCTTTCCTCATAGGAGAGGTGTTCCATCCCTCTGATCCTTTTTGTAGTCCTCCTCTGAACCCTCTCCCCAACAGGTCCATGTCTTTCCTGTACTGAGGGCTCCAGAGCTGGATGCAGTACTTCAGGTGGGGTTTCACCGAGGAGTAGAGGGCCAGAATCACCTCCCTCGACCTGCTGGCCACACTTCTCTTGATGCAGCTCAGGGAGGTTGTGGAGTCTCCTACTCTGGAGGCATTCAAGACCTGCCTGGACGCCTTCCTGTGTAACCTCATCTAGGTGTTCCTGCTCCGGCAGGGGGATTGGACTAGATGATCTTTTGAGGTCCCTTCCAATCCCTAACATTCTGTGTGTCTGTGTGTGTGATATGATTTGTCTTCTGGGCTGCAAGTGTACATTGCTGGCTAATGTCCAATCTTTTGTCCACCAGTACCCTCAAGTCCTTCTCTGCAGGGCTGCTCTCAATCCCTTCATCCCCCAGCCTGTATTGATACAGGGTGTTGCCCTGACCCCGGTGCAGGGCCTTGCACTTGGCCTTGTTGAACCTCAGGAAGTTCACATGGGCCCAATTCTGCTGTGACTTCTCAAATATCATGGAGAGTGCCTTGGCAACTACATCAGCCAATTCCCTCAGGACTCTGGGGTGCAATTCATCAGGTCCCATAGAATTATTAAAGTTCAGGTTCCTCAAGTGGTCACAAACCTGATTTTCACTTACAGTGGGAGGGACACTGCTCCCCCAGTCTGTCTTGCAGTTCATCCACTCAAGAGGTGTGGGAAGAGAGATTGCTAGTGAAGACTGAGGCAACGAAGCTGCTGAGTACCTCAGCCTTCTCCTCGTCTGTCATTACCAGTTTTTCCTCATTGGGTGGTATACTTTCTTTAACCTTCCTTTGCTGGTTGACATACCTGTAGAAGCCCTTCTTGTTATTCTTTGCATCCCTTGCCAAGTTCAGCTCCAGCTGGGCCTTGGGCTTCCTGACCCTATATCTACACAACTGGGCAGTGTCCCTATACTCTTCCCACGATACTTGTCGTCCTTGTTTGTACTGCTTGTGCATTTCCTTCTTGCCCTTTAGTTTGACCAGCAGGTCTCAACTCAGCCATGCTGGCCTCTTGCCTTCCTTACCCAATTTCTTACACTTGGTGATTGCAAGCTCTTGTGCTCTATGGAAAGCTTTCTTAAAGATCTGCTATCTCTGTTCTGCTCCCTTGTTCCTTAGGGCAGTTTCCCAGGGGTTCCTGTTGACTAACTCCTTGAAGAACTGGTAATTGGTTTTCCTAAAATTCAGGGTCCTGACTTCACTCTTCACCTCCCTCACGTCCCTCAGGACTGAGAACTCCGCTAGCACATGATCACTGCAGCCCAAGCTGCCTCCAGTCTTGATGTCACCAATTGGCTCACTTGCATTGGTGACCATCAGGTCTAGTATCGTATCCTCCCTGGTAGGGTCGTCTATTGCTTGACTTAAGAAGTTATCCTCAATGGATTCCAGGAGTCCCTTGGATTGCCCACAGCTCCCCATGCTACTTTTCCAGCAGATGTCAGGGTGGTTGAAGTCCATCAGCAGGACAAGAGTCTTCGAGTGCGATGCCTTGTATTTTGTTAAGTTGTACAAACTAGTCTAAAATATTGATTGCCTTTTTCATGTTGGGAAAAAGAAAAAGTTATCTCAAAGTGATAGTTAACCTTTGTGATAGCTCTGGAGACCAGCGACCTCTGAAGATGATATTTCTGTCATATGTTGTCTGGGAGGACCGTGCCTAATCCAGAGACTCCTATGTAGTGTATATGAATTATTGGAAAAATCTTAAGCATGCTAAGATGAATGTCCTTTAAAATGCAGATATACCATGTAAAGAAAACTAATATCTCCTCAGAAAGGTGATTGGACTGTCCTTAGATTTCACTGAGGTACTGTCTGCATTGGAATATATAGTTCTCTGCATCAGTGAAGACTCTCAGTGCTGATTGCTCAGAATCAACAGGGTTCATTTCTGAAAATACATACTTTTATGCTGTCCAAGTTTTGTTTCATTTCTTTGCTTCAGCCCAATCATGTTGAAATATTCCAGCGCCTCTGTAAAAATGTTGCAGGCTACTGAACTTGGCTCCTTTGAAGTGGCACTGATTACAAAATCTCCAGTCTGCATTCATAAATCAATTGAATAAATAGTTTTTCCTTTAACACTATCAGTTGCCAGTGCAGGTAAAAAAATTATTTTACAAAAATGAGGTCTTGACACTGTTATTCTAAGTGATACTGGAGGTTTAAGGGTATAAAAGCCACATCTCTTCTATGTTTGTTTTACCTTTTTTTTTTTTTTTTTTTTTTTTTTTTTTGCAAGCCTAGCTTGCTGGTAGACCAGTATCTGGCACTGATATGATTTGCTGAGGTTAATCTCCCATGGTACAGTGTCTGCTGGATGATTTGTCATTGGCTCGTTTATCACTTTGACTGGAGACAAAAATGAAGAAATGGGAACCCTTCCTTCCCAAGAGTTTCAGTAAATGTTAATGTAATTAGTACAGTACCTTCAGTACAGTGATTCTGTGATTCTGTAATTAGTACAGTACCTTCCATGCTTAGTTTCCTGTCATTTAGTGTTTGTAACAATAGTAATTGAAGATTTTTCAAGAAAATAATGAATAAAATGCCTGCCAACAGTGTTCTGCAGGGGTTTTGCCTTCAAATTGAGGCTGCTCTTATCAGAGGTGTTGGGGCTAACCTATTGCAAGGGTGTAGAAATTAAAAGCAAATACCATGTCTCTTTCTGTTCTTCCCCATCTCCAGAGAGCGCCATTTGGTTTTCCTTAAGTAGATACAACTGACATTCAGAATTTTTCTGGGGTCTCGGGATACTATAAATATTGGCTCCCTTTCTTTCATTATCTTAGCCTTCATAAGTAGATGCTTGTGACTTGCCTCTGGAGTACAGGTTTTTTTGCAGCCTCCAGTGAAGAATATTATCTTTTATTGCACTGGTTTTGGTCCAAGAATGATTACGTATTCAGAGACAGGTGAATAGTTTTTAAGCGTCTGGGTAGCTTCCCTTCTATAACATTCAGAAAGTGCTGCTATTTCTGTCTGTTTGTGAAAACCCATGCATAGTTATTGACTCATTCTTAATTCAGACAGCTTGACCAGTGTAAGAAGCACCAAATCTTTTTTATCTGCAAGGTCCATCTTAGGTTCATACCCCAGTTGTCTTCAACTTCAGGCCATCTACAAGAGAAATTGATGTATGTGCCATAACTTTAATATTATTTACTTCCTCATAGCTTTAAGTTGATCTCACAGAAATATTTTTGTTTTACATTGGGCCAGGAATGTTTTGTCAGCCCTAAATCCATGGTTCTTGGAGAAATAAGAATCATCTATAACAGTATATATTGGAATTCAAGTGTTTTGAACACATGAAAGGTGTGTTAACATCATTGCTACATTGTCACTTCCAATTAATAATGGACAATGTCATTATTGTGTACTTAACAAGCAAGGTAGTGCAAGGTCCACTTCCATTCTTTTGTAAGTGGTCAGACTTTGGTATTGCTGTAGTGAAAAATCAGTCTGCTGGTAGTATCCACACTGAACAAAATGAGAGGTTAGATTGCTTTAGTTGGTCCATATGTCACTTCATTTTATAGCAGTCTTCCAGAATTATGGTTAACCTGATATGGATATTTTTGCTTCAGCTGTCAACAGAAAGTTAGATTATTCTCATGCTAAATTGAAGGTTATTTTGGACTTCTGTTTAATAAGTTCCTAGTCCTGCAGTCAAACTGAGCACTTTTCCCTAACTTTCTAGATTGCCTGGGTGGCAGCAATTACTTCTGTGAGGAAAGTAGCTGATCCAGTATTATTCTTTTAGGATAATAGTGTACTGTTATCAGGATATGGATCAGTTCAAGCTGAACTAAGGCCATGTTGCTGCCAAAAGAGAGGTTCCATTCTGACTATGTACTCTTACTATCCTAATGTTGGCTTGGGGAAGTGAGTGGCTGCAGGATGAATTATGTGCTGTAGTAGACAGTGGAATACTTGTGGGGGACAGGAGTTGAAGTGCTCCTCCTTTTTAAAGCCAATGTGATCTTAGACTACAGGCTTCAGTATGGCTTTACAGTTATGCTTTTCCCAAGTGGTTTCAGAGGTTCACCTTAATTGGGAAATCAATATGCCTGTTTTTATTTCAGGTTTTATCATAGTTGAAATCATAACAAGACATCATTAATAAACATATTCATGGAGCACAGGCTGGTTGTTTGTCATCTATCTCACAAAGATTTCCACGCTGATTTAAATGCTTAGAGACTACATAATTTTACATTAATTCTTTATTATTGAACAAAATACAATTTTTTTTCATTTCAGTGGCTTTGTTTTTCTTCGACTGATTTGTCCTGCTATCCTGAACCCAAGGATGTTTAATATCATCTCAGGTGACTATGCTTCAGACTGAATTAATACATTATGTAGTAATAGGCATGAATTTACTTTAGTGCCTAATTTAGCAAAATATGAAGTCTTTTGAACAGTGTCCAAAGTCACGTTATCCGTATCAATTAATTGACTTTCTCCCTAAGGCAGCCAGCACATGGTTTTCACCTTAGGCAGTGTTTATTCCCAATGTCATATTTTAAAGCAAAAAGAAAAAGTGAATGTTAAATGTGTTTCATAAAGAAAACTGTTGTGGGTTAACCCTGGTGGGCAGATAAAGCACCACACAGTTGTTTGCTCACTTCCCTCTTCACCCTCAGTGGGACAGGGGAAGAGGAAAGGAAGAATAAAAACCAAGAAAACTTGGGGGTCAATATAAAGCAAACAAACAAAAATTAATTAATTGTTTCATAACTGAAGGATAAATGAAACCAAACAAGTGATGCAAAGGCAATCACACCATGTCCCATGGGTAGACTGATTCCCAGCCAGTTCATGAGCAAAAGATGGCTAACACCCATAAAACCCCCTCTTTTCCCTTTTATTGCTGAACATGATGGTATATGATATGGAATACCTCTTTGGTTAGTTCAGGTCATCTGCCAAGTTGTGTCCCCTCCAATCCTATTGCACACCCCCCAATCTGTTCACTGGGGAGGCAGACTGAGAAACAGAGGCAGCCTTGATGCTGTGTAAACACTGTTCAGCAAAAGCTCTAACATTAGTGTGTTGTCAGTACTATTTTGGTCAAAAATCTAAACCAGCATTATATGAGCTTCTATGAAGATAATTAACTCTATTCTAGCCAGGCCCAGTACAAAAGTATTACCCTGGTTTTTGATGCTCTCTTTGTAGAGTGCATCTCTGTCAGTAAATAAAACAGTGACAGGGACTATTCCTGTTTGCTAAAACAGGATTGTGAAATTGCTATACTGATCTGTAGCACAGTTCTAGCTGATATCAGGTAGCATTCTCCTAAATAGTTCTTAGGCGTGATTTGGGTGTTGGCATGCATCAGGGACTACATCTGACACAGTTGGTGTGGGGCTTTGTTGTGAAACTTTAATGGTGAGGGCATGGATTATTCCATGGCAGTTGGCTTAAGGACCTAGAAATGTTTCTGAGCATTTTAACTTACAGATGTAGTTGAGGTCTTACAGATGCAACAAATAATATGTGTGTTACTTTTGTTCTAAACATAAGGCTGTGCTGATGGGATTTCAGGTTTTAAGCTTTCCTGTATTTCTTTGTAGTGGGTTGACCCTGGCTGGATGCCAGGTACCCACCAAAGCCGTTCTATCACTCCCTCTCCTCAGCTGGAAACAGGAGAGAAAAATATAACTAAAGGCTCATGGTTCAAGATAAGGACAGGGAGACATCACTTGGCAATTACCATCATGGGCAAAAGAGACTCAGATAAATTAATTTATTACCAATCAAATCAGAGTAGGGTAATGAGAAATAAAAACTAAATCTTAAAAAACACCGTCCCCCACCCCTCCCTTCTTCCCGGGCTCAATTTCACTCCCAGTTTTCTCTGTCTCCTCCCCCCATAAGTGGTGCAGGGAGACAGGGAATGGGTGTTGCAGTCAGTTAATCACATATTGTCCCTGCTGCTTCTTCCTCCTCAGGGGGAGGACTCCTCACAGTCTTCCCCTGTTCCAGCATGGGGTCCTTCCCATAGGAGGCAGTCCTCCATGAACTGTTCCAGCGTGGGTGCTTTCCATGGGGTGAAGTCCTTTGGGAACAGACTGCTTCAGTGTGGGTCACCCATGGGGTCACAAGTCCTGCCAGAAAGCCTGTTCCAGCATGGGCTCCTTTCTCCACGGGGTTCACAGGTCCTGCCAGGAGCCTGCTCCAGCACAGGCTCTCCATGGGGTCACAGCCTCCTTTGGGTGCATCCATCAGTTCTGGCATGGGGTCCTCAATGGGCTGCAGGTGGATATCTGCTCCACTCTGGACCTCCATGGGCTGCAGGGGGACAGCCTGCCTCCCCATGGTCTTCACCATGGGCTGCAGGGGAATCTCTGCTCTGGTGCCTGGAGAACCTCCTCTTCCTCCTTCTTCACTGACCTTGCTGTCTGCAGAGTTGTTGCTCGCACATATTCTCACTCCTCCGGTTGCTGTTGCACAGCAGTTTGGGTTTTTTGTTTCCTTTCTTAAATATGCTATCACAGAGGTGCTATCACTGTTGCTGATTGGCTCAGCCTTGGCCAGTGGCAAGTCCATCTTGGAGTGGGCTGGCATTGGTTCTCTTGGACATGGGGGAAGCTTCTAGCATCTTTTCACAGAAACCACCTCTTTAGCCCCCACTACCAAAACCTTGCCATGCAAACCAAATAAGTCCTTGTGGGAGGAAGAAAGTAAAGACATAAACTACTAGTGGTAAAACTGTAGTACTAAAATAATTGGACATGCGAGTTCCATAGTTTTAAAAAGTTTGCATATGTTATATTTCATATGTGTGTCATTGTCCTGCTTTTTTTTTTTTTTTTTTTTGTCAAAGATCATCCCAACCTAGAGAGCATTTGTTTTGCACTATCCAATGTTTTTCCTCCTTCCCTAACACCTCAATTTTACCTATAAAATGCTGGTTTGGAAATAGGAAGAAATCAGAAACCACTTGTGTCAGAAACCCTTTGGGGAAAAACTTTTGCCTTTATAGGCAGCTTTTCAGACAACACGGGAAATTTTCTGTCCTCTCTCTTTTAAGCTATTCTGAATGAGAAGGCCTGAATCAGTCCAAATGTTCCTTTCTCCCTTTAATAATTTTCATACACACTTTGGGGAAAGCATTTAAGAACCATGGCCTCATATATGGTGATCCTTTCTTTATTTTTTTTTTTATCATCTTCAGATTTGTGAGTTACATATTTTCTAACTTGGGGAGTACATTGAGACCACTGTGTCTTTAGCTGTAAATGAAGTTGTTATCCATAAATTTGTGTAATCCCTTTTAAGCTTGTCGGTAAGTGTTAGTCCTTTTTAGAAGTTCAGTTAATATTCTTTGCTTTCACTAAGGTAAATTTAGGGACTCCATATAGGGCTATTAGAGGTTGGAGTTCAGTTTCAGCAGCAATGTGCCTATCCTGTCTCCTTAACAACTGTTCTCAAAAACCTGTACTGAAAAAGTTAAGGCCTTTGTTTCAGTCTTCTTAGTTGATTTTTTTAAAAAAATAATACATTTTTTAGATCAATTCTCTTCATTTGCGCTTCCCAATTCTAAGGCTAGTAATGTCTTCCAGCATTGCTTCTTCAAAGGGATGTACAGTACGAAGCACTAGATGCTATGGACAACTGAGATTAGTGCTTCAGTCTAAGCTCCAGCTATACCTAAAAAGTTAGAACTTATTTCTAATTAATTGCAGTGCTGAGCAGGGAAGGGGGCAGAAAGACAGAAAATGAAAATATACAGATAGACAGTGAAGAGTATATAGCATTCTGTTGTGGGTTAACCTGGCAGACAGCTAAACACCACACAGCTGTTCACTCACCCTCCCCTGCCAGTGGAATGGGACAGAAAAGCAGAAAAAAAGTAAAAAAAGACAATTTAATAGGACAGCAAAAGAAGATAAAATAATAATAGTAATGATAAAAGAATATACAAGTGAGGCACAATGCAATTGCTCACCACCTGATGACCAATGGCCAGCCTGTTCCCAAGCAGTGATTGTGCCCCTGGCCAGCTTCCTCCAAGTTTACATACTGAACATGATGTCATATGGTGTGGAAAATCCCTTTGGCCAGTTTAGGTCAGCTGTCCTGGCTGTGTTCCCTCCCAGCTTTTTGTGCATTCACAGCCTCCTCATGTGCAGGGCAGTATGAGAAGCTGAAAAGTCCTTGACTTGGTGTAAGCATTGCTTAGCAACAACTAAAACATCAGTGTGTTATCAAACACTATACCAGCTACTAGGAAGAAAATTAACTGTATGCCAGCTGAAATCAGGACACATTCTTATGAAGCACTGTGAAATTTAGAGTTTATATAATAACCATGTCAATTTTCGAACACTTAAATGCCCTGTAATTAGAAAACCAGATTTGACCATAACTGTTCAAAAACAAACAAAAAAAACCCCTATGCTTAACAGTAGTCTCATAGTCAGTCAAAAAAACTTTTTCCAACACGTGATTGTGCATTTGATTGGTGCAGTAAATAGCTATATTTTCATGGAAATACAAGCCATGATTGCATACAGTGTTTAGTCTATTTTCTTGTTACTTGTAATTTAAAGTATAATTTGCATAACAATTCAAGATGTACTTATATGGGTATATGCAAATAAGGAAAAGGGTAAACTTAATTATTTTATTAGATTCTAACAACAAATCTTCCTTTTAACAGAGTTGTTTGATTTTTGTGAAAAGGCTTTTCACTTAATTCATAAAACTTCTGTTAACCTTAGGCCTCTGAGGAACACTTTATTTTGCTTACGTTGTTCTGTAAGCAGCTAATACAGAAAGTCAGATATGCATATTAATATTTTTTGTGGACATAATTACTAAAACAACAAAAGTTTACTTGATCATGAGATATTTTCCACATGCAGTTCTGTTACAGCATTCAAAGTATTTAATTCCATGATAAATAACAACTTTTAGAAGAGCATAACTTTCATGTGATTACTGGAAGTTTTAAATGAAATGACCAGTAACTCTACTTTGTATTCCTCTCAGATTCTCCTTCCCCTACTGCTGCAAGAACACTGACGCTGGTCGCCAAGTCTGTGCAGAATTTAGCAAATCTGGTTGAATTTGGAGCTAAGGTGAATATAATTTTACACAGAACAGTCTAGAACTGCATTTCAAATACATTTCAATGTTCCTGTTTAATACAGACAAAAGTCCTTTGCGGTTTTCTTGTGCTTGTGCGAATCCTGATGTGTGACCTGGGTGTCTTCATCATCAAGGAGACCTTCTTCCTGCAGTTTCTTCTATCCTCTTCAATTGGAGCTCAACAGGATATTGATTTAAACTAGAGAAGTAGCATAAAGTCTGGCTGAGTTGGAAAGAGGAGTCAATCATTTGAGAATGAGTCATCTAGAAATTTATGTGAATGATTTGGTGCATACCATGAAGATTTTGAATCTGGTATTAGTTTGGTGCAAAAGGAATTGCGTTTTTTTGCATTGTTGAAATTTGCTGTTTGATATTGGAATACATTCTTAAATAAATGTAATTATGTTATATATCTTTTGAATGTGCTTTTCTCGCTATATGTTTTTTTGCTACTAACTTATTACTTGCTCTTTATTTTATATTCATTTTAGACTATGGAAATTATGTTAGACAGAAAGAAAAGTTGAGCGATTTTCTTACTCGAGTTCAAAATGGGTCGTAAAGCAGCAGAGAAAACTTGCAACATCAACAAAGCATTTGGCCCAGGAACTGCTAAAGAAAATACAGTGCACTGGTGGTTCAAGAAGTTTCACAAAGGAGATGAGAGCCTTGAAGATGAGGAGCATAGTGGCTGGCCATCAGAAGTTGACAACGACCAATTACGAATAATCATTGAAGCTTGTCCTTTTACAACTACACGAGAAATTGCCGAAGAACTCAACGTTGACCATTCTACAGTTGTTCGGCATTTGAAGCAAATTGGAAAGGTGAAAAAGCTCGATAAGTGGGTGCCTTGTGAGCTGACTGAAAATCAAATAAATCATCATTTTGAAGTGTTGTCTTCTCTTATTCTACACAACAACAATGAACCATTTCTCGATCGGACCGTGACATGCGAGGAAAATTGGATTGTATACCACAACTGGCGACAAACAGCTCAGTGGCTGGACTGAGAAGAACCTCCAAAGCACTTCCCAAAGCCAAGCTTGCACCCAAAAAAAGGTCATGGTCACGGTTTGGTGGTCTGCTGCTGGTCTGATCCACTACAGCTTTCTGAATCCCAGCAAAAACATTCCATCTGAGAAGTATGCTCAGCAAATTGATGAGATGCACCAAAAACTGCAACACCTGCAGCCAGCATTGGTCAACAGAAAGGGCTCAATTCTTCTCCACGATAATGCCCGACTGCACATCACATGACCAAAGCTTCAAAAGCTGAGTGAATTGGGATATGAAGTTTTGCCTCATCTTCCTCATCTTTGCCTCTTTTTACAGGGAAAACGCTTCCACAACCAGCAGGATGCACAAAATGCTTTCCAAGAGTTTGTCGAATCCTGAAGCATGGATTTTTATGCTACAGGAATAAACAAACTTATTTCTCGTTGGCAAAAATGTGTTGACTGTAATGGTTCCTATTTTGATTAATAAAGATGTGTTTGAGCCTAGGTATAATGATTTGAAATTTACCATCCAAAACTGCAATTACTTTTGCACCAACCTAATAGTATGAACAACAGCAGTAACCTGTTAAAGTAATTGATGAACCAATGACTTTACTAGTAGGTATTAGAGTGATACAACTGTCTTTTCATGCTCTGAGAACAGATAAACTCAGACATTTGTTCCAAAGGCAACAGTGCAAGTACGTGGACTGTTTTTTCTGTCTGTCAGTGACCAAAAGGGTAGCATTAATACTCTTGTATTCATAGAATCATAGAATATCTCAAGTTGGAAGGGGCCCATAAGGATCATTGAGTCAAACTCCCTGCTCCTCGCAGGACTACCTAAAACTAAACCATATGACTGAGAGCGTTTTCCAGATGCTCCTTGAACTCTGACAGGCTTTGTGCTGTGACTCTTCCAGTTACTGACCAACCTCTCAGTGAAGAACCTTTTCCTTACGTCTAATCTGAAGTTCCTCTGATGCAGCTTCATTCCGTTTCCTTATATCCTATTGCTGGTCACCAGAGTGAGGAGATTGGCACCCTCAGCCTTCTCCAAGCTGAACAAACCAAGTAACCTCAGCTGCTCCTCGTAAGTCTTGCCCCCAAGGCCTTTCATCTTTCATCTTGGTTGCCCTCCTCTGGATACACTTTGATGTCCTTCTTATGCTGAGATGCACCACAGTACTTGAAATGGGGCTACACCAGTGCATTATAGAGTGGGACGGTCAGCTCCCTTGACCAGCTAGCTATGCTGTGCTTGATACACTCTAGGACACAGTTGACCCTTTTGTCTGCCAGGGCACACTTGACTCATATTCAACTTGCCATCAACCCAACCCCCCAGATGTCTTTTCGCAGGGCTGCTCTCCAGCCTCTCATCCCCAAATTTGTACATGTAACCAGGATTACCCCATGCCAGGTGGAGAATCCAGCACTTGCTCTTGTTAAATTTCAGATAGTTGGTGATTGCCCAGCTCTCTAGTCTATCCAGATCTCTCTATAAGGCCTCTCTACCCTTGAGTGAGTCCACAGCTCCTCCTAGTTTAGTATTATTGGCAAACTTCATGTACATTCAATTCCTGCATCCAGATAATTTATGAAAACATTAAAGAGCACTGCCCCTTAACTTGAGCTCTTGGGAACCCCTCTGGTGATTGGCTGTCAGTCTGATGTAACCCCATTTACTATAACCATTTGAGCCTGACCTGTCAGCCAATTGTTCACTCAATGTATTATGGACTTGTCTAGCTGTGTGCTGGATATTTTATACAGAAGGATACTGTGAGAGACAGTATCAAAAACTGTGCTAAAATCCAGAAATACCCCATCTGCTGGCTTCCCTCAGTTAACTAGATGGGTGTTGGAGTTGGAGAAGTGGGAGAAAAGAGGCAGACAGACATTCTTCCACAAAGAAAACATCTATGTAATGGTAAAATGGGTATATTTTATTTAGGAATATCCATATCAAAAAGACAACCGAAACAGGCTAGGGTAGAAATCTGTGATAAGAAAGAATCCGTTCCAGAAGGATGTATCATCTACCTTAAGTAGATCATGGGAGCCCTTTTTGTGTTTTTGTTGATTATTTGATGTCAAAATGAGGAGACATCTTTCAGTAATATTGGCACGTCTCTGTACAGAACCTTTAAATACATTCCACATCCATTTTCTTTTATATACTATATGTAATAATTCAGTTTCAAACTGAGTATATTAATTCTGAAACAAATGAACACCTACCAACCTCTGGCTCCCCCCCTACATACGCACACTTTTTCTCTACTTATTCATTAGATTGGTGTTTTCTGTTGGAACAGCATTTTGAAATACCCCCTTTATTTGTACTCATTTTCATATTGCTTGACATATTTTTGTAAACCAGTTTTACAAGTTGCACTAAAAAGCCTCAGCTTTTAACAAAGTTTCTATTGAATTACAAAAAGAATGACAGCGACAATTGGTCTGTTGTGGTTCCCCAGTCGCAACATGGTTGAACAATAAAATATTTATTGCCTTAAGCATAATGAAAGAAAGCGAGGTCAGGCTACTATTATAAAGCCATTTCTCTGACACTCACAACTTGCAATGTAAGCATTAACGAAAGAACAAGAAGGAAGGCACTTATGTCCTGATGTTACCTCTGAAAGTGTTTTCTCCATTGTATAACTGCAATGAAAAAAAGTCATCCATCTTCAATATTTCAGAAATGTAAAATTTCATGTCACGTTGCATACATAAACAATTTCAGAATCCATCTGGAATACCAAAATTGTAATCACATAATGGTTGGAGTTGGAAGGGGCCTCTGGAGATCATCTAGTCCAACACCCCTGCTAAGGAAGGTATACCTAGAGCAGGTTGCACAGGAATGTGTCCAGGCAGGTTTTTAATATCTCCAGAGAAGGAGACTCTACAATCTCTATGGGCAGCCTGTTCCAGTGCTCTGTGTGAAGAAGTTTCTCATATTTAGATGGAACTTCCTGTGTTTCAGTTTGTGCCCATTGCCCCTTATCCTGTCATTTAGTACCACTGAAGAGTCTGGCCCCATCTTCTTGACACCCACCTTAAAGAAATTTATAAGCACTGATAAGATTCCCTCTCAATCTTCTCTAGGCTAAACAGACCCAGTTCTCTCAGCCTTTCCTCATAAGAAAAATGCTCCAGTCCCTTAATCATCTTGGTAGCCCTTTGCTGGATTCTCTCCAGTAGTTCCTTGTCTTTCTTGAACTGGGGAGCCCAGAACTGGGCACAGTACTCCAGAGGTGGCCTCACTAGGGCAGAGTAGAGGGGGAGGATAACCTCCCTCGACCTGCTGGCCACACTCTTCTTAATGCACCTCAGGATACCATTGACCTTCTTGGCCACAAGGGCACATTGCTGGCTCATGGTCAACCTGTTGTCCTCCAGGACTCCCAGGTCCTTCTTTGCAGAGCTGCTTTCCAGCAGGTGAACCCCTAACCTGTACTGGTGCATGGGGTTATTTCTCCCCAGGTGCAGGCCCCTACACTTGCCTTTTCTGAATTTCATTAGGTTCTTCTCTGCCCAGTCCTCCAGCCTGTCAAGATCCCGCTGAATGGCAGCACAGCCTTCTAGTGTATCAGCCACTCCTTCCAGTTTTGTATCATCAGCAAACTTGCTGAGGGTACACACTGTCCCTTCATCCAGGTCATTGATGAATAGGTTGAACAAAACTGGACCCAGTACTGACACCCTGGAGAACACTGCTAGCTACAGGCCTTCAACTAGACCCTGCGCCACTGATCTTCTGACTGGTTGTACTCCATTCATTACAAATTCCCTTGAAAAAATAAAATCACTCCAGATGACATATTTGTGTTTTACAGTGTCATTGGTCTCTGTTTACAATTTGTTCACTTTGGGTATGACTATTAAATTAGTATTGATTTATTCTAATAAATGTTTTTAAATATTACTAGGAGCCATATATGGAGGGGGTAAATCCATTCATCAAGAGTAACAAACATCGCATGATCATGTTCTTAGATGAACTTGGGGTAAGTGGTTTAAAAAAAAGATTAACTGGAACTTGTATAGCAACATTGTAAATTAAAATTCTTTAAGTTCTTGTTAACTAGCTCAAAAATGCATCAGCTTCCACACAATTTTGAATGCTTGTTACTGAAAAATTTTCCTTATGCATGTTTCGGAACTGCAGATTGCTGGTCTGTTGCACAGAAAAATAACAATCAAATGTCCTCTTAGAAAAATTTTGTTTATTTAGTACTACTGTAGACATGAGATCTATTTGAGTTTCTCCCCATGGATTAGGGCTTTTGGTCAAAAATACCAATTTTTTTTTTTTAATATATTTTAAAACAAAAGATTCTGATGTGTAATTTGTCATATGGTTTTGACCTGAGATTGAAAAAATTAAAGTTTTAAATATATTATGTTCAGTTTTAGTTACACATTGCCAAATATCTCACTGCATGAATTGTAGATATTAGAGTTAAAAATAAAATAATAATTGTCGTTCAATTTAAAACTGTTACTGTTTTGTTTATGATAGCTATGACAAGAATTAGGAGCTCACGTATGTATATATGTGTATGTTTAAATCAATAATTTGTTTCAAAAATGAAGATGAAAGGAATGTGCCTAGCATCCTGAACTGATCCATTGAAAGTTACTCAGAAGACCTCTCAGACTATTTTTATAATCTATAGAAATGAGTGTTTTGAAGTGTATTTTTCAAGTGGATTGCCATATGTCACCTTTTTCTGGTTAAATGTCAACTTCTGCATATTATGATATACTTTTTTTTTTTTCTTTAAATGGTAGAGTATGCATGAGGACCCAGAAAACTGTTTGGTTTAAAAAAAAAAGATTAATCTACTGTTTTAATGACAGTATTTTATATTTTATCAGTGGATTTACTGTCTTGATAGTTTGGGGTTTTTTTGGTGTCCATTTTTGCTGCTGCTATTGTTTGATTTAAGAAGTAGCAGAAAAGAAAGAACAAGAAAAACAAAACAAACAAAAATAACCACTTAATGCATGGATCCCCCTCATTTGAGGGAAGGATATAATATGAATCTCTATTCTCAGTATCTTTCTGGCCAGCTCAGAGGTAGCACAGCAACATCAAACCTTTTAGTAGAACCCTCCTAGTAGGAATAGGAATTGCTGTCTATTTGTAAAATGTGTAAGCATAATTAAAATGTCTTCATAAAATAGATGCTTGTGGAGAGGAGGAAATATATAATTTGTATTAGATAACATGGACAGAAGGCTTAATTGTGAAGAAAAACATTGCAGTATTTGTTTGTAGTATCAAACAGTTGTTGGCAGGTCTATAGAACCGTAATTTAATTTCTTATATGCCTGGCTACTCACCATTCTAAGTCTGCTCTCATAATTTTTGTTAAAGAATGTTCCTGAGCTTCCAGACACTACAGAGCACTCTAGAACTGACTTATCTCGTTATCTGGCAGCCTTGCATGAGATGTGTGTGGCACATTCAGATGAACTTCGGACACTCAGTAATGAACGAGGTGTAATGCAGGTAAACTACAATGGTTAACAAAAATCACAGGTATAGATAGCATGTCTTGAGTTGTTGCTTAATACCGTGGTTCTTTTGTAATTTTTTTGTCCAGCAGTATGAGTGATAAATAATATGTATATTTCACCAGGAGATTGCTAGTCGTACAGTTAATCAAGCTCAAAACTATGAACTAAGTATTTATAGAACAAAACCAAAGATGTTTTAAAGCAGTGGGTTGGATTTTTTTTTTAATGTTTTGTTTTGGTTTGTGGTGTTTGCTTTTTTTTGTTGTGTTTGGGGTTTTTGGTTGGTTGGTTTTGGTTGTTGTTGTGTTTGTTTGTTTGTTTTATCAGTTTTCAGGTGAAGTTTATAGTTTCTAGAGGAAGCCTAGACCCAAGAAATTACTGTCTCCTGACAGGCTCTAGTTTTAGGATCTAGTTCTTCTAATTGAAAACTAAATAGTTAAATTTATTTTCCTTAGCTTTCTATCACTACTTACGTTTTTACTTCCTGATTTATTACATTTGTAAACAAGCATTGCAAACTTCACTAGAAAACACTGTAAATGAGTGTTCTGTTCCAACTATTAAACTTATATATAGCTTTTATGAACACTTATTTTTTAAGAGGAAAAAAACCAAACACGTGATTTCATGCATTGTCTCAAAATACTGTAATACAAAAGTAATATACTTGCCTATGGTCTAGTATTTATGATGAACTTCAAGTCAGCAATTCTACTTATTGCACAGTAATATTTTTTGGTATGCTTGACTAGTATACTGTGCTGTGCAGGAGATAAGTAGTTTTATCTTTGTAATGCTAATGATTTGAGGATGGGAAGTTGTACTATAGAAAGCCTTTTTGTTTAGAGATGGTCTTCCTTAAATTTCATAAGTATCAGTTTAAACTATTTAATGACTCATTTTCAAAGGGGTAGTTTTTAAAATAGTTTTTAACTTCATTGTTTCAAAATAACTTATTGTAATCTTATTATTCTCATGGTTTAAAGACTGATCTTCCTATATTCTGACTCTTTGAAGGCCTTTATTTAAACCTAGGTAGACAATAAATCTATATTTCTTTCTCCTGGCAGCAGATGTTACTCAAAGAATGCATTTTAAGGCAGTAATGTTTTTTAAATAAGGGGAGGTTACTGGGAGCTCTTATGGTGATTTTCCAAAAGGTGAAAATGTATTTGTATTTAATCATCTTTGGCAGAAGAAATCTCAAAGAATTAAAAATTAGATAATGCTTCATTATAGCAGTTCAAAACTAATCCAGTTTAATTACTACTACAATTTGCCTCTTCAGTGCATATGAGAGAAAAAAAATCAATCATGTTCAAGTTCACTTACAGCTACTGCTAATCTTGACAAAGCAAAAATGATGGCTAGACTGTCAAGACAGGACAGTAGAAATTTTCAGTACTAAATATGTGTTGCTTACAGATAAGGGATATAATTTCTTTCACAACGCCTGTATCTGAAGTACTTAATGATTACAGATGTGGTACTGTTTCCTCAATATGCTTATATTTCTACTTCAGAGAAGTAATTTCTCCTCACGGGTTTCCATAAAGAAAACTCCTGAATTTTCTTCCCCTTTTCCTCCTGTAAGTGCCCTAATGGTTCAGGATCACCCCGTTGAAGTTGAACATAGTTCTATTATAATGAAAAAATTATTGAACTCCTGACAGCGCATTAGCAGTTTCTCAGCCTGTTTTATGTGTATGTTCAGTTGCATTTGGTTTAGTTTAATAAGTAAGTTTTCAGAAAGTTAGAAGAGGGTAGTTCTACCTGTGCATAAGTGAATTGTATATCACCTTTTTTTTTACCACCAGACTTTTTTTTTCTTGGCCCAGTTCTGCACTTTCACAGATAGAATTCTCTTTCATTTTGAAACTCAGGTTAAGTTGGCAAGATGTAATGGGTCTCCACAGGTGCAGATAAATTTCATATTGCTGGTTTACAGTTGCCTTTTGAAATAATGTCTTATTGACTAGGGAATTTGAGCTGGGGGAGGGGGAGTTGGGGGGGGTTAAATATATTTTAAACTAAAGCAAGATGGGGTTTGTTTTTTCTAGTTGCTAATGTAGGGTTATACTCGTTTTTTTTGTTTTGTTTTGTTTTTACAGCATGTTCTTAAGAAGCTGTTGGCTATTACAGAACTGCTTCAACAAAAACAAAATCAGTATTCATTGTCTAATAACATCAGGTAGCAGCCCTCTACCTGAATTCTGCATGGATCCAGCATGTCTAACATGGCAACTCACACAAGTATCACTTTTTTTGCTCTTGCCAAAAATAGCACACTCTGTCACTTTCCTGGTGATGTGTGAACTATGCAAAAAGAAAACAAAGATTCTGTTAGTGAATGATTGTACCAGCAGCTTTTTAAACTATCTGCGTAGGATATTTGCACTTTTTTCCACTTGGAACCAGTTTTACAGCCTCTGAGTTTTGGTGTACAGTTTACCTTCTGCAAAGAAAATGCTGTAACTCTCTTGAACTTTGAAAATTCTTTTCAATGCCTGCAATTGCCAAAGTTTTTCTGCGTTGTTGGAAAAGAATTATCAGCTGACAAGGAAAGTAATGCATTGTTTTGACAACTACATGTAACTGGATAATATTTCTTACTGTAATTTCTGACTGGTTACAATTATTATGACTTTGTTTCAACCAATTTAATTTGTATTTACAATTTCCATAGTTTGATGGTTATGGTAAGAACAATCTTGCCTGTATACTTTTTATACCACACTGTTTCTCTTGCTGGAATCATGTCAAAAGAATATGCAGAAGGGATCTTGTCAGCTTTATTATTTACATGCCACTGATTCAGACTAAATAATTCTTCCATCAAGGACTCTGTATCCATCCAGGTAAATCACAATGCTTTTGTAAAATGTTTACAACAGTGAATAATTAGAATTCAGTACATTTGTTATTACTGTATCAGACATGCATGCATCCATTAAACCATTTTATGAAAGATATATTGCTTGGTCTTGTGTGTAATGTAAGGCTACCATGAATCTTATTTTTAAACCTGAAAAATTAGGTTTTTAAAGTAATCAAGCTGCCAATAGACTCTTTACAGAAACTGGCTAGCTTTGGATGCAAGTAATAGAACATTGTAAAAATGAAATTTTGGTAACAGATATGGTTGGCTATTTATCTACTATGTATAAAATGCGTTGATAAAAATGACTGTAGGTAAATCTCAAAGTTGCATTTAGGTATCTATATTAAAAAATTAACACCACCTTCCTCCCCCCAAAAAACCCCTTCCCTCCATTTTTATTGCTGAATATGACATTATATGGAATGGAATATCCCTTTGGCCAGTTCAGATCAGCTGTCCCAGCTGTGTCCCCCTCCAAACTTCTTGCTCACTCCCCAGCCCTGGTGGGGCAGAGTGAGAAAAACAAAAAGCCTGGACACCGTGTATCATGGAGGCACCCCAAAGTTAGTTACACATTGTATAACAAAAACTCAAGTTTTTGTTCCAAAAAACCCAATCTTTCACTTTGCCGTTCACTCTGCCGCTCAAATTTCTGTTCTAACAAGCCAAGTGTCTGTTCTAAAAAACCCGATCGTGTGCTTTGCCACAAAAGGTTTTCCTCCATTTGGAGCTTAAGTTTACACAGATCCTGTGCTACCTTTAAGCAAACGGCCAGACTGAAACACACCGCGATCCACATTACTGCAAGACCCCAGGTTACTGCAGAGATATTACTCAATCCTCTAAATAATTCCTCCATATCTGATACTCTGCTCTGCTGCGCCAAAAATGTCATGGAGGCACCCCGAAGTTAGTTTAGATGGACAACAGGGTCCAAACAAACTTTTATTCAGTAAAGAAAGTGCAGCAGATTAACTGGTGGAAGACGAGGTTTTAGCTCTCCAATAGTGACTTAAATACAGGTTCGAGTATCAGTCGAGGTAATTATTAAAGGTGCAGCAAATAAAAACAGTGGGGATCCATGGTGTGCATACACATGGCTCATCAAAAACAATGCCAGAGCCGTCCCTGACTCCGGGAAAAGTATACACTTGCCTGAATCTGGCAAGGAATTATTAAAGTTTTACATGTGTGTGAAAAATGCAGTTGTGATTCATGCTAAAATGTTTAATGTTTACAAATATAACCAAATGACGCATGGGCTCTGTACCTGGAAAAAGGTGGATAAGTTCCATGTAAAAAGTTATGAAACTTGTTTATGAAGGGAACTAACATTTTAAGGGTTAACTAAACATATAATGGGTACCTACTAATGAACTAACAATTTAAGTCTTAGCCACACAA
The DNA here is from genome assembly GCF_036013475.1 of Columba livia. NCBI lineage: Eukaryota > Metazoa > Chordata > Aves > Columbiformes > Columbidae > Columba > Columba livia. Next base: position 23,520 of record NW_027043002.1, on the reverse strand, counting down.
TATATGCTTAGTTTAGAGCTTTATGTTAAGAAGAACAGAACCCCGTCGAATGCCAAGATAAGAAGTTTTATTGCACCTAGCTGTAAACTTGAGGAGACAAGATAACGAAGATTTACAGCAAGAGGGGGCGCCAGTCTGGTTTCAATTGACTTGGCAGCTTGGGTCCCAGTCAATTCAACATAATGAGCCAAAGGTTAAAAGTTCACTGTGATGAAGCTGAAGGAGCCTTCATCCAATGACCCCCAAAGACCCCTCCTCAAATTCACCAAGTGGCACTGCGCAGGCGCAACAGGGGAGGGTTTATGGAAATGGTTATCTGAGACTCATTTTAATCAGAAGCGGGGAAAGGTTATGAATATGTATTAGGCATTCCTGGAGTCATTATGAATATGTAATACCTTACTGTATTTAAGCACACTTCTTCTTGTTTAAAGGTGTGCGTGTTGGGCGGAGCGAATCCCCCGCTCACCCAGCGCTGTTTTGCTTATGCTCTAATGAACACGTTTAAGGAATACAAGGAATTGGATTAAATGTTGTTTATCCATAGAAAAAGCGTAAGTTATTTATTTCAATTGGTGACCCCGACGTGATAACCTTGGATAGCTCTGTGTTACCTCAGGTTCAAGGGAGGCGCCTCACTTTAATAGTGGCCCTTGGACTCGGGTGTGCGGAGAGCTACCAACGTTATTCAAAGTTAAAGCATAAGCAAAAGAATTGAGAAGAATTGAGCTCACTCCCCCTGAATACTGCAGTTTACCCATAATCCAGAGTGCACGAAGGTCCCGACGGGAAAAGTGGACTGTAAGTACCGCCGGGTCAGGTAGGTCCTGATGGGAAAAATGGACTGTAAGTACTGTCAGGTTGGGTAATGTGATTGTGTGACTGGTGTTGGCTGAGACACAACCTGGTTGCAAAGCGAGTGCGGAGTCCTTCTAAGTGCGGTTCCAACACCCCGCGAGGGGCTTGGCCACTGAAGGGACAAAGCAAGTGAAGCACTCTCTCTCTCTGTTGTGGGTTTGAGCCCCACGTTGTAAGCTAGTGGGTTCGATTCCCACGTTGTAAGCTAGTTGTAGTGGGTTCAATCCCCACGTTGTGAGCCAGGTTTTGTGGGTTTGAGGTTCCCACAAGAGGTCGAAGGCGAGTGACCTGCTGGAGGTACCTCCCCTGACGGTCCCTTGGTGAGGGGGGTTCATGTTAGAGTTTTGGACGCCTCAACAGTCCCTTGGGGGGGATCATGCTAGAATTCTAGGATGAAGAGAAGTTCACCCAAGGAAAAAGCAAAGGATAAATGGACTCAAGGAGTGGACCCCCCAAGTTTGTAACAAAATCCTGGGGAGATATAAGAAAGAAACTAGAAAAACTTGAAGAGATAAGGAGAAACAAAGAGTTAACTCATCCCTCATCCCATCTGTTGGGACGGGACAGTTTATTTGGTGTCAGAAGTGGGATATTCTGTGAGAAGTGGTTTGGGGGGGGGATAGGAGCCAGAGGCTCTAAAGGAGGACGGATTAGTCTGTGCTGTGTTCTCTGGCAGTAGGTCATGGCATCCTGGGTCAAGCCAGGCTTGGACTGCTCCCTGATATTGAGTTTGCTGAAAGATTATAAGGCTTGCCAGAGTCCTGAGGGTCTTAGTTGGGCTTCTGGACATTGGTCGTCTCCAGATATTTTAACTGAGCAAATAAGGGACTTGGCAAAAGAAAGCAGATTTGAGATTTCTGCTGTTTTGGAAGCAGCATTGATAGCTGCCCCAAAAGACAAGCAAACTGAGCAAGAGATCATTAAACTATTGTAGACAGATTTACAAGCAGAATGGTTTGAACTTCAGCAAGCGGAGAGAGAATTAGCTGATAACAAATGAATCACAAAAAAACTTGCAGAACAGTCTGCAAGATGCCTTTTAGTACTAGCTTTTTTTTCTTTGTGGGTATCTGAATGTGTTGCAGTTTCGTAAGTCTTTGCCTGTTGTATGGTATAGTAAGATCACAGACTGAACCAAAATGTACATTTTGTGATGATGAGCAGTTTGGCTCTTGACTGTGTGAACGTGGTGATGGGGTTTTGTGTGTGACAGCCATTGCTTTTCTTTCTGGCATGCTGGCTTTGTTCTGGCATCTGGACTTGCACGGCTCTGTGATAGGCTGTGTCTCATCTCAGTGTGCTGGATTTGGCTCTTTTGTATGCGCACCGGATGGGGGGTCCTGGTTTGGGGATGGCAGCTGTGGTGCCCCAGATGAGACACTAATAAAAGCCTTGCCCGGTCCAGCTTGCTGCGGCAGGGGGGGTGGGTGCCGATGGGGCTCCAGCGCGCACTGACCTGTTTTGTCAGGGAGACCCAGCGGTGCCTCCACCTGGCTGAGCAGTAAGCAGTTCAAAGGTGCAATGCTAAAATTGAGATATTGTCTTGAAGAAGTGTAATTGTGATCTGTTCGCATATTTGAACTTGGTATTTGGTTTGTGTGTCTGAGCTCAGTATTTTAGTTAGTATATTTAGATTTGGTACCAAAAGAATTTGTTTGGGGAGATAATTACAAAATGAGAACCGGTTCCATTACTGAAGTACCACCTTGCTCCCCCTTAAGATGCATCTGTACACATGAGAGTAAATTAGTGGGGGAAGTGATTTGAATGTGAAATTCTGGGTTAGCTGTATTGCAGTTAGTGTTGTTCTGTGGATAGACTGATTTGGATCTAAAATTAATGTAAGGGATTGATGCCTAATATGCTGTTTATTGACATCTGTAAGAAATTACAAAAGGTAGGAGCTGAGGGATGTAACTATTGCTCAGCTAACTGAAATTGCATATAAAGTTTATAGTCGCAGGAATTAAATGAAGAGAGAAAAAGGGCAAGAGGAGCCCAAGCCTATGCTGTGAAGTTTGAACATAAATTTCAAGGCCCGGCAGCTCCCGCTCGATAAGCTGTGGCGAGAAGGAAAAAAAAAAAGTAAAAAAGCTGAGTGCCTGCTAAAGCAGCGGAAAAAGGGGGGGAGAGTGGCGGCTGCTGGAGCTGGAGCTCCTTTCCTCTGGGCTCGCCGCCCGCGGGGGATGAAGTGGGGGGACAGTCGCCACCAGGCCCGTTCCTGCTGGGCTGCTTGGTTGTGTGTAACGCGCACAGAGCACCTGGATTTCCCCTTAGATATACACCTTTTGACCCAGGTTCAGAAGTAGGAATTCAGCCAGTAATAGAGAAATTCCTGCAAATAGAGATATTAAAGGAATGTGAGTCCAGTTATAACACCCCTACGTTGCCTGCCCGCAAGCCAGATGGGTCATATTGGGTGGTTCAGGACTTATGAGCTATAAACAAAATAGCTGAGGACCTCTACCCAGTGATAGCATACCCACACACCCTTCTGACAGTATTAACACCTAATTTGACTTGGTTTATCATTTTAGATTTAAAAGATGCTTTCTTTTGCCTCCCTCTCCATGAAGCTAGCCAGACAATATTTGCATTTGAATGAGAGAACCCTAAAAATAAATGTAAAACCCAGCTCACATGGACGGTGTTGCCACAAAGATTCACTAATAGCCCGACAATATTTGGAAATCAGCTTGCTAAAGATTTTGAATCCTGGGAAGCCCCATCTGATGAGGGACAGATGCTACAATATGTGGATGGCATTTTAATCGCTACTAGAACCAAGGAGACGTGCATGACCTGGACCCTATGGACCAGAAACACCTGCAATGGAATAAGGAAGCCACACGAGCCTTTAAAGAACTTAAAAAGGCTTTGATGTCAGCCCCTGCTCTAGGACTCCCAGATGTGAGTAAACCATTTTCCCTATTCTTTCATGAGAAACAGGGAATAGCCTTGGGTATATTGGCACAGAATCTTGGCCCATATTGACGAGCAGTGGCCTATTTCTCCGAACAGTTAGACGCAACTGCAAAGGGGTGGCCTGGATGCTTGCGGGCAGTTGCTGCAGTGGTACTGAATATACAGGAGGCCTGGAGATTTACCATGGGTCAGAAAATGACTGTGCTAGTATCCCACACAGTGTCTAACAAGGTGGTGTAGAAATTATCGTCACTAACATTGTCAACCCAGCTTCTTTCCTCAGGGGTAACTTTGGAGAACCAGTTCATCATGACTGCCTGGAGACCATCGAAGCAACATAATCCAATTGACCAAATCTAAAAGACATTCCTATTGAAAACGCTGAAAACTGGTTTATGGACAGAAGCAGCTAACCGTGAGGGTTGTGCATGTGCACAGAGCAATTTGGAAAGAAAAGGGACTTTTGAACTCTCAAGGCAAACATATCAAACGTGCGGAGGAGATATTGAAACTACTGGAAGCAGTTCAACTTCCTAAGAAAATGGCAATCATGCATAATAAGGCACACCAGAAAGTGAGCTCGGAATCGGAAAAGGCTGGCGGACAGAGAGGCAAAACAAATGGCTAAGCAAAAGGTAAAACAGAAAGTGCTCTAGTCCTTGGCGGGCAGGTCTCTTTAAAAGGTAAGCCAGAGTATACTAAAGAGAATCGAAACTCATCGTAGATTAAGAGGAATCATATAATAAGGAAGGGTGGGTTCACACCCCTCAGGGAAAACTTATTGTCCCCTTTCATGTAGTTTGGCCTTTAGTAAGGGAAGAACATAAGAAAGGATTCTGGGGAGTAGAACCACTATGCAAACATTTGATTAGGGAAATAGGAGCTAGAAATTTGTATATCACTGTAAAACAGGTGACAGCAGTGTGATCTTTGCCTCCAGACTAATCCCAAAAATATGCCCAAGCTAGAAATGGGTCAAATGGGGAAGGGGAATGGGCCTGGGCCACAATAGCAAATTGAGTTTTCAGAACTCCCAGGAAAAGGGGGATACCGATATTTGTCGGTATTAACTGATACTTTTTCAGGTTGGCCAGAAGCATTCCCTACCAGGACAGCAAAAGTTTAGGAGGTGAGTAGATACATGAAATAACACCAAGGTTTGGAGTTCCAGCTGTTATATCCTCTGGTAGAGGGCCACATTTTATTTGTGCATATGTGAAGTCTTTTGCAGAAAACTTTGGAACCGTAATAGGAAGGTCCGTTTCAAGACCTCCTGATATTCTTCACTGCTACCAATATTAAAGAACAAAATGCCTGGATTCATCATTCTAGATTGAAGAAAGCCTGTGAAACACCATGGAGGGTAACCCTGGTGCAACCTGGTAAACTATATTTTTCACAATCACCTTTTAGTCCTTCTGGGTGACCAGCCTGGGTGGTGCTTACCGCGTTGGTAAGAAGAAACCCGAAAGAACTAAACAAGTAGAATTTTTGGTAGATATGGGGGCAACACTAATTAAAACCTGGAAAGAAGAAACTCCAACCCTATGATGGGAGGGACCTTTTCTTGTTTTGTTAACTACACAAACAGCTGTTTGGACTGCAGAGAAAGGATGGACACATGTCTCTCGAGTTAAAGGACCACTGATGGAAGAAAGAACCTGGAAAGCAACTCAAGAACCAGGGGAATTGAAATTGAAATTGACAAGGGATCGGTGATGTAACTACTATTAGTAATATTAATGTGAATGCCCAGTATAAATGAAATTGAGAATGGTTTAATAGTTAAATGTGTTGAACCAAGCTGTATATGTAATTCCTTTTTATATTCGATGTTTAGGTTGTAAATGGACTGTGGTATAAGCATATCCACAAAGGGAACTTACCAACAGGATTGTGTAATAAATGTCTAAGAACAGAAGATAAGGAAACCAGAGCTAGGTTGAGGATTCTAGTCGCCACTGGAAGGACAGAAAAAGAATAGCGAAGAATGGTGGGGAGAACAGCATATCTGTTTTACACAAGCTGGTATGTGGGGCTATTCAGATGGAGGGGGAGTGCAAGAACAGTATAAGGAGGAGTTAGTTAAGAGTGCCACTCAGGAATTGAAAAGAAGGCAAGAGAAACAGAAATTTGTACCGAAAAGTAGTGATTGGTATGAAGAAATAAGGAAAAAGACAAGGGATTACAATTACCAACAGTAGGGAAAAACCTGTTTATAGATCTTATGGAAAAGATAGCCTGGGAATTAAATGTCACCTCATGCTGGATATGTGGGGGGTCTCAAATGGCAGAACAGTGGCCTTGGAGAGGAGAGAGTGTAAGCCCAGAAGGATTACTAGTATGGAACAGAACTCATGTAACTTGAGAAAAAAAGACCAGAAGGATGGGTATTAAGCCACTTAATAATAGGGCAGATATGCATATCAAGGGATGATGGTAAACTAGATTTTACTGAATATGTTGGACGAACCCCTTGTAAATTAGTGTTACGGGCAAATTCATCAAATACCTCTATTCCTCGCACTTGGTGGCCAGGTCCACCTAATGGATATTGGTCTCGAAATTGTAGCCTGGAAAATGAAACGATAGGCTGGAAAAATCTAAGCAAAGCAAACCCCTTTGAGGAAATTGGGGATTTAAGGAGATATTGGCAGAATCCTGGCTCTACCGATATAAACGAACCATGGAAAGCCCCTGATGGATTATTTTGGATATGTGGGAATAGAGCTTATAATGAGTTAATGCCTAGATGGAGAGAGTCCTGTACAATAGGGATAATTCAACCAGCATTTTTCCTTTTACCAAAGGAAAAAGGGAGCCATCTAGGGAAACCTCTGTATGAAACTTTGAACAGAGAGAAGAGGGGTTTAATAAATGCCCCCATAGGAGGAACGCAAACTTGGAAAGATGATGAATGGCCTGCAAAAAGGATAATTGAATACTATGATCCAGCCAGGTGGGCCCAAGATGGAAGCTGGGGATACCGTACCCCAATATATATGCTAAACCGAATTATCCGTTTGCAAGCAGTGGTTGAAATAATAAGCAACCGGACAGCTGAGGCACTGAATCTCATAGCAAGACAATTGTCTCAGACCAGGGCTGCAGTGTACCAAAATTGGGTAGCCTTAGATTATCTTTTAGCTCAAGAAGGGAGCGTCTGTGGGAAATGGAATACTTCTGAGTGTTGTTTGGAAATAGATGATAATGGGGAAGCTATAATGAAAATAGCAGAGGAGATAAAATGAGTTGCACATGTACCAGTATAGAAATGGTATTCTATACTTACTAGCCATTGGTGGGATAACTCATTTGGGGGAGCCTGGTGGAAGAAAATAGGGTTCATGATAGTATGCGCATTTCTGGGTTTACTGTTTGTACCATGTATGATCCTGTGCTTTATTCGATTAATACATTCAGCAGTCCAAGGCATGCAAATCTCAGCCATGCCTATAGATCCTGAAATGGCAACAAAAGGAACAGGGTATAAATTGATGATTTTAAAAGATAACACCAAACTGGACCTAGCCACCGCTAGGCAAGTGCTAGCTAACTTTGAGGCCAAAGCACGAATCAATAGGATAAAAAGAAAAAGGGGGAATTGTGAGAAATACAGTTGTGATTCGTGCTAAGATGTTTAATGTTTACAGATATAACCAAATGAGGCACGGGCTCTGAACCTGGAAAAAGGAAAAGGTGGTTAAGTTCCATGTAAAAAGTTATGAAACTTGTTTATGAAGTTATATTGACAGAGGGAACTAACATTGTAAGGGTTAACTAAACATAATGGGTGCCTACTAATGAACTAACACTTTAAGGCTTAGCCACACAATAAATGCTTAATTTAGAGCTTTATGTTAAGAAGAATTGCACCTAGCCGTAAACTTGAGGAGACAAGATAATGAAGATTTACAGCAAAAGGGGGCACCAGTCTGGTTTCAATTGACTTGGCAGCTTGGGTCCCAGTCAATTCAACATAATGAGCCAAAGGTTAAAAGTTCACTGTGATGAAGCTGAAGGAGCCTTCATCCAATGACCCCCAAAGACCCCTCCTCAAATTCACCAAGTGGCACTGCGCAGGCGCAACAGGGGAGGGTTTATGGAAATGGTTATCTGAGACTCATTTTAATCAGAAGCGGGGAAAGGTTATGAATATGTATTAGGCGTTCCTGGGGTCATTATGAATATGTAATACCTTACTGTATTTAAGCACACTTCTTCTTGTTTAAAGGTGTGCGTGTTGGGCGGAGCGAATCCCCCGCTCACCCAGCGCTGTTTTGCTTATGCTCTAATGAACACGTGTTTAAGGAATACAAGGAATTGGATTAAATGTTGTTTATCCATAGAAAAAGCGTAAGTTATTTATTTCACTCTGGTGTCTTGTTCAGTTCCTGCGGTGAGTCTGGTGAGCGGAGTGGTCCTCAGGATGATGGGTGTGTGCTACCAAGTGCTTCTGCAGGTGGCCTTCTTATAGTCCTCTGGATTGCCTGCCTACATAATCTTTGGTCCTTTGTGCAAGCATTGCTGGGGGGTGATTGGGAAAGATGGAAAAGTCCTGAAGGGTCTTGAGCGGTCAGGGGCCTATCAGAAGATGGGTCTACGTGCCCTTCAACATTTCCATCATGTCCTGTATCAGCAAGCTGGCCTCTGTCTGTGGCTCATTGGCTTGTTGATCTGTGAATCACAATTCACCTTATCCTGAATGTCCCATCTCCTGTGGCTGGATGAACTGGTTTTGCCACAGTGTTTGAGACATTATCCTTTTCAGTCTCTGACAGCTGCTATGAAGAAAGTTAACTCTCTCCCAGCCAAAACCAGTAAAATGAATTACTTTGACCTAGCTTTGGAAAGCATATAACTGTTTTCAGGGGTTTGTTTTTTGTTTTGGTTTTGGTTTGTTTTGTGTGTGTGTTTTGTTGTTTTGTTTTGTTTTTTCCCATTGTGTTTTGGTTGGTTTGGTTTTTTTTGGTTGGTTTGTTGGTTGGTTTGTTTGTTTTTTTTTTGGGGGGGGCAGTGGTTTTTTTTTACTTGTTCTTAGTGGTCCTCATGTACATTAGTCACAGTAATCTCATCTGAGATTATAGCTGGAGCAACAGGTTGAGTCACACAACTATGATTATGTTCCATACTGTAGATGCTGCAGTCTCTTATTAACAGTACATTTAAGAAGAATGTTGGGAATGCTAAAAATGTTACAGCCAAGGTTGTTTTCTTTCAATTAGTTCAATGACAATATTGGGAAGAAGGCAGCACATCCTGCTCTAAAGCACTTAAGGTTCTATTAACCTTAAAGTTTTATTAACAGTCAATGAACCTTAGGCACTGCCCTCAGGGACAAAGGAGCTGAAGAGAGCTGGCAGCTCTTGCAAGAGCTCTCAATTCCCACATGTAGGAAATTGGGCAAGAAAGGTAGGAGACCAACATGGCTCAGTAAGGACCTCCTGGTCAAAATGTAAGAAGGAAACAGCAGGTCCATTGTGGCACCTTCCCTAGTTGTCCGTCTGACCAGCTATGTCAGGAAGTTGTCTTCCATACAGTCCAGGAGCCTCCTAGACTGCTTCCTCTCTACTGTGTTGTATTTCCAGCAGACATCTGGTAAGTTGAAGTCCCCCACTGGTATGATCAGTGTTCCAGGAAGGGCTGGGCATTGGTTAGTGCATGGTGAGCAATTGCATTGTGCATCACTTGTTTTGTATGTTCTTTTATCATCATTATTATTATTCCAATGGCCGGCCACTATGTTCCTCATCTTCAAGGCTCTTGTCTCCTTTGCGAAACTTCTTGAACCACCACTGCACTGTACGTTCATTAGCAGTTCCTGGGCCAAATGAGTTGTTGATGTTGCGGGCTGTCTCCGCTGCTTTACAACACATTTTGAACTCAAATAGGAAAATCACTTGAATTTGCCTTTTGTCTAACTTCATTTCCATAGTCTAAAATAAATATAAAATAATCTGCAAGTAATAAGTCAGTAGCAAAAAACCATAAAGCGATAAAAGTGCATTAAAATGATGTATAACATAACCACATTTATTTAAGAATGTATTCCAATATCAAATGGCAATTTTCAACAATGTAAAAACTGTAATTCCTTTTGCACCAACCTAGTTGCTTTAGCAAAGTCTAATGCTTTATTGTAAGATATTACAACTGACAGAACAAATGCCTCACACTACAGAGTAAGGAACCTCTGTTAGGCTTTGAGATTTCAGTTAACCCTTGCCACTGAAAATTGAGTAGCCTGAGTAGGTTTTGCCACTTCTAATTGCAGTGGTTAAGATTCCATCTTCCTTCAAGGTTATAATGAATCCACAAGATCATCATCAGTCTCTTCTTTCTAACATAAGGAAAAAAAACAGACCTTGAGTTGTTTGTGCAGTTGGTATGTTTCACAATGAGGGGAACCAGGCAATATGTAACTACAGGTAAATGGTATGACTGCAGTGTCAAATTAACTTCTATTATGTATGCCAGTTGAGAATTTAAAAACGCAGTTATCTTTTCATGTTGGTTTCTTTCAGCTGTATTTACTATCGGTAACAGATTTAAATAGCAAGTTTAAGCTTTTTTTAGCCTTAGTTTAAAACAAACAAATAAACATAATTTATCATGTCCACATTATTTGATATTTATTTGTCTTCCAGGGCACTTCTGGAGGAAAAAGCGTGGACCAGGGACAATGGTTATTTGTGTTACACACTCCATTCTACTGACAACCAACATGGACAATCTTAGTTAACATTTAAGACTAGGTCAAACTAGAAATCAAAATTATCATAGAGTAGTTTGTGTTGAAAGGGACCTTTAAAGGTCTTCTACTCCAACCCCCCCTGCAATGAACAGGGACATCAGTCAGTTACTGAGGGGAGCTGCTCCAGAGCTGAACCAGTTTGCAGCAGAGCAGCAGATCATGGTGCACTAAGGGTTTTCCTGAGGCAGGGAAACACCAGGACAGCAGACACAACTGACAGGAGACAGCAGCTCTCTTGTAGGAGATGTGGACAAGACCTGGGCATTACCAGAGCAACGGTAACCATCCCCCATACATCTATAAAAAGCAGCCTGGGGAGCGCTAGCAACCAGGAGCACTGTGAACGGGGTGGGCAAACTGGGTGTGGCATGGCAGTTTGTGCAGCAGTTTGCATGGAAGGACATGCAGGGAGAGCATAGTCACCCTACCAGCTCAAGAGAACCTCTCAGAGTGCCATAATGGTGAGCACTTGCCTCAGAGTTAAAACCAGGATTTCTACAGGAAAAGCCCCTGGGAGGTTTGATGCTTCCACCCAGACAGATCAGTCGAGGAAGGAGACATCAGTACAGAGAGTAGGTTGCAGTGGGTGCCCAGACCATTCTCCTGGTGAAAAGGTAAGTACTTGCAAGAGATAAACACAGGTTGATGATCTTCAGTGTCAGGTGGCCGACTTGCAGTAAACAATTAATAGGTTGCTCAGTATTAGAGGGACCGAGGCTGAGATAGATAAGTGGTTTAAGAACCATGTTCCAGTGGCAGACACCACAAAGAACGAGGCACCTTGGACCCTGATGACCCACAAAAGCAGGACTTGGCTTCAGTCCCTACCCTCCAGCATTGCAACAAAAAACAGATATGAAGCTTTAACAAATAAAGACACCCACAAGCAAAGTCCTCAAGGAGAAATGGTACCAGCAGCACACACTGGATACAGCAAAAAGAAATGACAAGTGCTCACAGTGGGTGACTCTCTGCTAAGGGGCACCGAGGGGCCTGACAGGGAGTCACGAGAGTTATGCTGCCTTCCAGGAGCTAAGTTCCTGGATGTTGCCCAGAGAGTGCCACAACTTGTCAAGAGCACAGACTAGTCCATATAAGCACAGTTCCTCAGTTCCTCGGATCAGCTGACTGAAGCCAGCTCGGCTGGAGCCAGGAGCGAAATCTCGAAGCTACAGAGGAAGCTACAGAGAATGTAAAGAGAGGGGTTTCTGGCCGCGTTTTCGATTCTGCTACCCGGGAGTCCCCGGCAGCCCTTGCGGAACCAGCTGACGTGGCGCGGCCGTTACCACGGTGACGGGAGTCACACCACTCCCCCTTGCTTCGAAAAAGCCTCCACCAGGTGCTAGGAGGTGAACGTGCTTGTGAGGCAGGTGAGCACTACCCACACGGTGCTGCAGCAGCGACTGGGGCTGCTCGTGCAGTAGGGCTCAGAGATTCTGTCACTCCTTGCTGTTAGACCTCTCACTTGTTGCTGGTGACACAGACTAGGGTGTGACAGGGCAAGTAGACTGGACACAACTAGCTCTTGTAGGTGAGTTTATCCAGGGTTTCATTTTGTTTTCTTGTCCCCAATTTAACTAAGGGTAGTAATGGTTTCTAGAAAAAGGAAAGCTGTTGCTGCCGTTAATACAAAGAGTGTGTCTACACAGACACTACCTGCCAAGAAGGATGCGGCCAATCAGGCTTCTGGCTGCGCAGAGTGTCTGTGCCTGGCATTAGTATCAGAGAATGGTATGGGAGGCACCTGTGTACGATGTGACCAGGTCAATGACTTACTGTGCCTAGTGGCGGAGCTTAAGGAAGAGGTGGAGAGACTAAGAAGCATTAGGGAAAGTGAAGAAGAAATAGACTGGTGGGGTCAGGCTCTTTTGACTCCTAAGGGTGTGCAACAGGAGATGGCAAAGCCTTGTCCCTCCTGCCATAAGGCGGATAGAGCAGATCTAATTGATGGGGGGGAATGGAAACAGGTCCCTGATCAGAGAGGTAAAAGAACACTCTCTCGAACCCCATCACCACCCTTGGTGCCCCTAACAAATAGATATGAGGCCCTGGACCCTGAAAATCAGGCAGAGGACATCCAAGAAGATCCACCTGGAGAGCCCTCTGGATGGACCTCATCAACAAAAAGAATCATAACTGCAGCTGTAAGAGGAAAAAAAAAAAGAAGAGTGGTAGTAGTTGGCGACTCTCTTCTGAGGGGAACAGAGGGCCCTATATGTCTCCCAGACCCATCCCACAGGGAGGTCTGCTGCCTTCCTGGGGCCAGGGTGAGGGACATTAATAGAAGACTTCCGGAGCTGATTCAGCCCTCAGACTACTATCCCCTGTTAATAGTCCAAGCTGGCAGCGAGGACATCAACAGAAGAAGTACCAAGATAATTAAAAAAGACTTTAAAGCACTGGGTCGGTCAGTTCATGGGACGGGAGCACAAGTGATATTTGCCTCAGTTCCTGTGCTAGCTGGGATGGATGAGGAACTAAATAAAGAGAGGAGCAGAAAAGCCCATCTCATCAACAGGTGGCTTAAGGATTGGTGTCACCATCAAAATTTTGGGTTTTTTGACCATGGGGCAAGCTCCGTGGTACCTAGTCTCCTCAAATCAGATGGGCTTCATCCTTCTAGGGAGAGCAAGAGGACTATAGCCCATAAGTTGGCAGGGCTGATCAGAAGGGCTTTAAACTAGGTTTGAAGGGGGAAGGGATTGAAACTGGGCTCTCCAAAGATCAGCCTAAGGATGGAAAGCCCGAATTAAGAGGGAAATCAGCAGCCCACTTGAAGTGCATGTACACTAATGCACGCAGTATGGGCAACAAACAAGAGGAGCTGGAAGCCATCGTGCAGCAGGAAAGCTATGACATAGTTGCCATCACAGAAACATGGTGGGATGACTCATATGACTGGAGTGCTGCTATGTGTGGCTACAAGCTCTTTAGAATAGATAGGCAGGGTAGGAGAGGTGGAGGGGTGGCTTTATATGCCACCAGTGTCACTCGACTCTGTTAAACTTGAGGTCAGCAGTGACAAGGTTGACTGCCTGTGGACCAGAATCAGGGGGAAGTCCAACAAGGCTGACATCCTCGTGGGTGTCTGTTATAGACAGCCCAACCAGGACGATGAAGGAGATGAATTATTTTACAAGCAGCTGGCAGATGTCTCAAAATCGACGGCCCTTGTTCTTGTGGGTGACTTTAACCTGCCGGATATCTGCTGGGAGCTCAATACTGCACAGAAGAGGCAGTCTAGGAAGTTCCTAGAGTGTATAGAGGACAATTTCCTTCATCAGCTGGTAAATGAGCCTACCAGGGGCAAGACCCTGCTAGACCTACTGTTTACAAACAGAGAAGGGCTGGTGGGAGATGTAGTGGTTGGAGGCCGCCTGGGGCATAGCGACCATGAAATAATAGAATTTTCAATACTCAGAGATTCAGGGAGAACCATTAACAAAACCTCTACGCTGGACTTCCGGAGGGCAGATTTTTGCCTATTCAGAAGTCTAGTTCAGAGCAGGGATAATAAAAAGTCCTTCTTCAAATATGTTAATAACAAAAGGAGGGCCAAGGAAAACCTCCATTCTCTGTTGGACTCTGAGGGAAATATAGTTAACAAAGATGAGGAGAAAGCTGAGGTACTTAATACCTACTTTGCCTCAGTTTTTACCAGTAAGACAGGTGGCCCTCAGGACAACTCATCTCTGGAGATGGTTGGCAGAGATAGGAAGCCAAATAGGCCCCTTGTATTCCAGGAGGAAATAGTTGGTGATTTACTGAGCCATCTGGATCCTCACAAGTCTATGGGACCAGATGAGATCCATCCTAGGGTGATGAGGGAGCTAGCAGAAGAACTTGCCAAGCCGCTCTCCATCATCTTCCAACAGTCCTGGCTCACTGGGGAGGTCCCATATGACTGGAAATTGGCCAATGTTACCCCAGTCCACAAAAAGGGCTGCAGAGCTGACCCTGGCAACTACAGGCCTGTCAGCCTGACCTCAGTGCAGATCATCCTGAATGGAATCACACAGCACCTTCAGGATGGACAAGGGATCAGACCCAGCCAGCATGGGTTTAGGAGGGGCAGGTCCTGTCTGACCAACCTGATCTCCTTTTATGATCAGGTGACTCACCTGGTGGATGAGGGGAAAGCTGTGGATGTGGTCTATCTGGACTTCAGCAAGGCCTTTGACACTGTCTCCCATAATATACTCTTGCAAAAGCTGGTTGCCCATGGCTTGGACAAGTGTACTCTACGCTGGGTTAAGAACTGGCTGGAGGGCCGGGCCCAGAGAGTGCTGGTGAATGGGGCTGCATCTAGCTGGCGGCCAGTCACTAGTGGTGTTCCCCAGGGGTCAGTGTTGGGTCCAGTCCTGTTTAACATCTTTATTGATGATTTAGATGAGGGGATTGAGACCATCATCAGCAAATTTGCTGATGACACCAAGTTGGGAGGGAGTGTCGACCTGCTGGAAGGCAGGAGGGCTCTGCAGAGGGATCTGGATAGACTGGAAAAATGGGCTGATTCCAATGGGATGAAGTTCAATAAGGCCAAGTGCCGGGTGCTTCACTTTGGTCACAACAACCCCCTGCAGCGCTACAGACTGGGCGCAGAGTGGCTGGAGAGCAGTCAGACAGAAAGGGACCTGGGGGTACTAATTGACAGGAAGCTCAACATGAGCCAACAGTGTGCCCAGGTGGCCAAGAAGGCCAACGGTATCCTGTCCTGTATCAAAAATAGCGTGGTCAGCAGGACAAGGGAAGTGATCCTTCCCCTGTACTCTGCATTGGTGAGGCCACACCTGGAGTATTGTGTTCAGTTCTGGGCCCCTCAGTTCAGGAAAGACATTGAAGTGCTGGAGCGGGTCCAGAGAAGAGCAACACGACTGGTGAAGGGACTTGAACATAAGACCTATGGGGAGAGGCTGAGGGAGCTGGGGTTGTTTAGTCTAGAGAAGAGGAGGCTTAGAGGTGACCTCATCACTCTCTATAACTACCTGAAGGGAAGTTATAGCCAGGTGGGGATTGGTCTCTTCTCCCAGGCAGTTAGCAATAGGACAAGGGGGCATGGGCTTAAACTCTGCCAGGGGAAATTTAGGCTGGATATTAGAAAGAAATTCTTTACAGAGAGAGTGGTCAGGCATTGGAATGGCCTGCCCAGGGAGGTAGTGGACTCGCTGTCCCTGGAGGTTTTTAAACTGAGATTGGACATGGCACTTAGTGCCATGATCTAGTAAACGGACTAGAGTTGGACCAAGGGTTGGACTCGATGATCTCTGAGGTCTTTTCCAACCCAGTTGATTCTGTGATTCTGTGAAATGATGCAGCAAGACAGAATCTGGGCTGAATCACGGAAGACTACAAGGCCCTCAGGGTGCAAGCGAAAAGTATTGGTGCCCAAGGTATCTTTTCTTCCATTTTACCTGTTAGAGGAAGGGGTACAGCCAGAAATAATGCAAATCAACTTCTGGCTTCATGGCTGCTGCTGTCGAAAGGGTTTTGGCTTTTATGACAATGGGACATTCTGCAATGACTGTAGCCTGTTAGAGAGCGATGGGATTCACCTGTCCAGAAGAGGCAAGGGAATGTTTGGCAGCAGGATGGCCACCTTGGTGAGGCAGGCTTTAAACTGAAGGACTCAGGGGGCGGGGTTCAAAGTGATAACACTTATGACATTGCAACCAACTGGGGAATAAGCCAGGCCAACCAGAGCAGCAACAAATGTTCCTTAGCTGCTTCCCAAGAGGAGAACCAGAAGACCAAACCCCTGAAGTGTATGTATACCAATGCACACAGCCTGAGGAACAAACAGGAGGAACTGGAGCTCTGTGCGCAGACAGAAAGTTATGATATCATAGGAATAACTGAAACATGGTAGGATGACTCACATGACTGGAGTACTGCAATGGATGGTTATAAACTGTTTCGTGAGGATAGGCAGGGAAGAAGAGGAGGAGGATTTGCTCTCTCTGTTAAGGACAACCTGGAATGTATAGAGGCCAATGACAGTGAATGTGGAAGCCCCATTGAATCTCTCTGGATCAAAATCCAAGGGGTCATCTCCAATGGGGATCTTACGGTAGGCATCTACTACTGTCCCGGTTTTGTTAAAAACAAGACCAGTTCTCTTTTAGTGAATTTTACTTTCAGCTAAGTTCTTCTACGTAACTGCACTTTTCTGAATTTAGCTGCATGTTTTTCGAGATGCTGTTCACTCCAGAGCTGATAAGGTGAGCAACGGTATGCAGAAGAAGCCCAGGTTTAGATTTATTGCTATAGCAGTCAAGGTTGCTGATAAAATTTACATGTCTAATAATGAGAGGGGCGTATTTGCAAGGAGGGGTGGACAGAACAGGTGACTAAAACTGACCAACTGAGTATTCCATCGCATACACGTCATACACCCTACAAAAGTGGGAGATCATGACAGCCTCACTCTCTTCGACCATGGCTGGCATTTGAAGAGGGCCCTGCCTGTCGTGCCTGTGATCTGAGGCCTGGTTCCAGACCCTGCATCCCTGAATCCAGTTCCGGTTTACTGCAGAGTCCAGCCCAGGACTTCCGAGTGCCTGCCCTGCAGCTGCTGGAGCCAAGCCACTCTCCATGATATATGAGAAGTCATGGCAATCAGGTGAAGTCCCCGGGGACTTCCAGGCCACTTATGAAGATGTTGAACAGTGCTCGGCCAAATATCGATCCCTGGGGGAGCCCACTCGTGACAGGTTGCCAGTTTCACAGAATCACAGAATGTTAGAGATTGGAAGGGGCCTCAAAAGATCATCTAGTCTGAAAATCATCCAGTTTTAAAAGGAGCCATTTACCACCACCCTCTGGGTGCAGCCTGTCAGTCAGTTCCCCATTCAACATAGAGACCAGTTTTCTAGACAATAATGCGTCAGTGTCTCTAGGAGGAGGCTGTGGGAAACTCTATTGAAAGCCTTGGAGAAATACAGGTAGACAACATCTACCACTCACCCCATGTCAACTGAACATCAGCCAATTCCCTGAGGACTCTGGGATGCATCTCATCAGGTCCCATAGATTTATGTATGTTCAGGTTTCTGAAGTGGTCACAAACCTGATTTTCACTTGCAGTGGGAGGAACATTGCTCCCCCAGTCCCTGTCTTGCAGTTCATCCACTTGAGATGTGTGGGAAGAGAAACTGCTAGTGAAGACTGAGGCAAAGTTGCTGAGTACCTCAGCCTTTTCCTCATCTGGTGTTACCCATTTGCCAGTCTTGCTTATCAGGGAAGTACACTTTCTTTCCTTTTCTGGTTGACATACCTATACAAGCCCTTACTGTTATTCTTTGCATCCCTTGCCAAGTTCAGCTCCAGCTGTGTCTTTGTTGTCCCCAAAACAGGATTCTGTCACCTGGTGTGCATACAAAAGAGCCCTATTTAGCACACAGAGATGAGATATCTTTTATTACTGAGATGCACAAGTCTGGATGCTAGAATAAAGCCAGCATGCCAACAAGAAAAGTAAGAGGCATTATATACAAAATGTTATCACTACGTTCACACCCTAAAGAGCTAATAGGTTACACATTTGCATATTGCATTACATAATCCTTTTAGTGTATAATGAGCAATGTTCAACTAAAGGACACT
The DNA here is from genome assembly GCF_036013475.1 of Columba livia. Classification (NCBI taxonomy): domain Eukaryota; kingdom Metazoa; phylum Chordata; class Aves; order Columbiformes; family Columbidae; genus Columba; species Columba livia. Next base: position 5,381 of record NW_027043002.1, on the reverse strand, counting down.
GTATCCAAGAGTCTTGAGATATGTGTTAAAACAAGACTCAACTAATTGTGTGGGCTTCCAAATGTCTGAAGCTGCAAGGTCAGTAGTGTCTGCAGTTCGTGATTAGGTGTTTTGCAAATCACTCATTGTTAGATGAGTGGACTGACCTAAAACTATGAGGATTTGCATATCTTTAGGTTTGCAATTGCAAACAGAATTTATTCTTTTAAGTGATGACAACACCTTGGTGTTCCTGACCCCATCTCTACACAACCAGGCAGCGTCCCTATACTCTTCCCATGATACCTGTCCCTGTTTCCACTGCTTGTGCATTTCCTTCTTGCCCTTTAGTTTGACCAGCAGGTCTCAACTCAGCCATGCCAGCCTCTTACCTTCCTTACCCGATTTCTTACACTTGAGGATTGCAAGCTCTTGTGCTCTATGGAAATCATCCTTAAAGATCTGCCAGTTCTGTTCTGCTCCCTTGTCCCTTAGGGCAGTTTCCCAGGGGGTCCTATTGACTAACTCCTTGAAGAGCTGGAAGTTGGCTTTCCTAAAATTCAGGGTCCTGACTTTACTCTTTGCCTGTTTCACATCCCTCAGGATTGTGAACTCCATTGATGCATGATCATTGCAGCCCAAGCTGCCTCCAATCTTGACATCACCATTTAGCTCACTTGCATTGGTGACCATAAGGTCCAGTATCACATCCCCCCGGTAGGGCTGTCTCTTGCTTGGCTTAAAAAGTTATTCTCAGTGCACTTCAGGAGTCTTCTGGATTGCCTACAGTTGCCATGCTCCTTTTCCAGCAGATGTTAGGGTGGTTGAAGTCCCCCAGCAGGATGAGAGCCTGTGAGCATAATGCATCCTGTAGCTGGAGTATGAAAGCTTTGTCAGTATTCTCCCCCTGATCAGGTGCTCTGTAATTTGACACCAACCACAAGGTTTCCTTTGTTGCCCTGTTCTCTGATTCTTACCTATAAACTTTCTGCCTACTCGTGGTTATTCTTCAGAGACAGCTCTTCACACTCCATCCATCTCTTGATGTAAAGGGCAATCCCTCCGCCCCTCCTTCCTTTCCTGTCCCTTCTGAACAGCCTGTGGCCATTGATAGCTGCACTCCAGTCATGGGGTCCGCCCCACCAATTTTCAGTAACAGCCACTAGGTCATAGGTTTCCAGCAGCATGGTGGCTTCCAGCTCCTCCTGTTTGTTGCCCATGCTGCATGCATTGGTGTAGAGGCACTTCAGGTAGGCTGTTGGCCATGTGTCACCGTTTACTGCAGGGCAAAAATAAACCATGGCAGATGCTCTCTGTTAACCCCCCACCCTCCCCACTAAGGAAAGGGAAAAGGAGGAAAAGGGAGAGAGACTTGCATGTTGGAAAAGTTTAAAATGCTTTATTAATGCTACTAATAAATAGAAAAAAAAATTAATACAAAATATACAAAAGCAATCTTGAATTTCCTGGGGTAGTGCAGCGTTTTCCCCTTGTTGAGTATTGATAAGGATCATGGCTGAAAACATTGTGACTAGTTCATCCAGGAGAAGACACATTCAGAGCAGGAGGAACTGCGATCTGCACATCAATGACGAGCTAATGAGCCACAGATCAGACCAGCTGACCGACAGGAGATGGAGGGCACATAGCACCATCTCCTGATATGCCCATGCCCAGCTTGGCAAACAAAGGGGAAAAGTTGAGACCCTTTTAAGGTGGCCCAGGACTTGTCCAGACTTGTCCCTCTTTCGTAATCACCACTTCCCCCCCCCCCCAGACTTTCCTCTACTCTGGGAGCTATAAAAAGCCCACCAAAACCAGTCTTCACTGGTAGGGAACATCAGTTTCACCAGGGCCTACCAGTCTTCACCAAGGGAATAACAGCTCGGCCTCACCAAGAGAATACCAGCACCCTGAGGACCCTCACTCTGAACCAGACATTGGAGGACACTGCGCTCCTGACCCCAGCATCCTCGCTGTGGAACACCGAGGCCACACATCATCATACAAGTCCTGTCATCCACACGGTGGGGCCGTAAGAGACTGGATCCCTCACTCTTTTCTTTCTTCCTTTCTCTCTGAGCTTTCCTCCTCTCCTTTTTTCTATACCCCCACTTTGTCTCTCCTTCAGTATATATATTACTCTCCTTCTCTCACCCTTATACCTTAGTTTTCCTTCCCTCTCTTTCTCTCTTTCCTTCATTCTCTTTGTCTCATTCCCTTTTGAACATATAAGGATAACACCATCTTTAAGTTCTGCTGTTGATTTCTGGTTAAATTTCATATTATAGCTACTGATGGTTGCCAATGCACCGCTTGTAGTAGGACTTTCGCTGTTAATGTGATAAGTTCTGTTATAGTTTTGCCAAGTCACCAGTCGCTGTAACCGATATTCCAACAAGGACTTTTAGTAAAACTCACAACTGAATTGGACCCCAGAGGTGATTGTCTGTCATTCACTTTACATAACCGCGCAGAATTAACCCAGAGCTAACTCACACCTGGTCTCATCTGTTGAGTCAGAGCGTGTGTCGCGTCCAGAGTAAACTCATCCCTCATCCCATCGGTTGGGATGGGACACCCCTCCTGTGGCAGAGCTGGCGCTGCTTCAGCAGCTGCAGGGCAGGCACCCAGAAGTCCTGGGCTGGACTCTGCAGTAAACCAGAACTGGATTCAGGGATGCAGGGTCTGGAACCAGGCCTCGAATCGCAGGAACGACAGGCAGGGTCCTCTTCAGATGCCGGCCATGGTCAAAAAGAGCGAGACGCTCGTGATCTCCCAATTTTATAGGGTGTATGGGATGGAATACTTAGTTGGTCACTTTTAGTCACCTGTTCTGTTTGCCCCTCCTTGCAAATACACCCCTTTCACTCATGGGACGTGCAAAATTTTATCAGCAACC